>NW_008795194.1:6906528-6935505 GCF_000699145.1 Aptenodytes forsteri
CGTGCCCCCCCCCCCCCCCCCCCGAAAAAAAAAAAAAAGGGAAGAAACCAACCAACCAAACCCCATCTGCATGGTCTATCTAAGAAAAGAAGTGCTATAGCAAGTTCTGCTCAACATGATCCTCACAACTCAAATCAGTTTGGAGCTCCTTGACCATACCGGCATGGTGGGAGAGACCTATTAAAAACCACGACTATCTGAGGAGCTCTGAAACAGATGGTGGCCCCACCCTATTATCCCTTCCCCATTATCAACCACTCCCTCATGGCTGAGGGTCTACAGCACATGTATTTGACAGCTGTTTAAACTATACAGAACCCCCAAAGTTTGAATTGTGAAATATCTTAAAGTAAAAATATTTTAAAGCCAGAAATTGGGAGTGGAAGCTAAAATTCCCTGCTGGTTTTCAGTCTGTCTTAGTCTCTGGAATTTCTTTTCTAAGAACTGCCAGTAACTTAAATTTTGGGGCATGGTATTTAGTCAACCCAAAATACTTTGCCACAGCTCCCTCCATTTCTGAGCCCTTGTGGCTGAACTCAGAGTCTCTGCGTTTAGGTTGTATGTTTTTTGTGGTTTAATATGTTTTCTTCTCTTCCTGATATAGTTGAGGCATCTCTGTGCTGAGCTGTCTCATCCAAAAGAGGCTGACAGCATATGAAGGCAGAGAAGTATCCTTTGATGAGAAAATGCAAATCCCAAACAAAACACTTGCAGAACCACTAATCACCATTTCCATACAACTGAGCAATGATATGATATTTATTATAGAATGTCTCAAATGTAAGGCTGACTCCTTATGAGAAATGCAACAAATAACTTCATATACACACCCTCCATTTATTTTCTGCACCAGAGGCTAATTTTTACCTCATTGTGATTAGTGTCAGAACTCCCTCTGCATTTGGTGGCACCGAGGTTTGATCTTTTTGGTCTAAGGACTGCCTTGTTAGTAGTTTGAGGAGATGTATAACAGGAAACTACTTTGGCAAAGATTGTCAAAAGGAGTTTCTAAATTTGGAAGAAGGTCTGGTATTCTGGATCTAATATTCAGAGATGCTGGGTAACCCCAGCTGTCGTTAGTTTTCATGGTAATGAATTCAGCACTTTGAAATGAGGGAACTGGCTTTTCACACCTGGCGATGCAAAAGTAGAGGGAGCCAAAATCTCGGAAGTTTGGAAAGTATTGGTCTTACTTAAAATTTTAGTTCTTTGACTTTACTGTAATAATTATGGCTACTTCATTAATTAGTTTACAATGCCATTGGATTAAGAAAAATGTGTATATATATCTGTGAACTTGTTTGTTTGGTATTTTTATATGCTTTTCTTATTTAGTTCAACTTTTACCATGCCACCTACAGGGAAAAATAATTTAATTTAGCAGAAGCTGTTTTCATTCTGAGCAAACCTTGATTTAAAGCTGTGGGGATTGTAATTACATTTAATTACAATGAGTTTGGGTTTTGAAAAAACCTTGTTAGTCAGGTTTGGGTTTAAAAAAACACATCAGTTCATGGTGGGTCTAAAGACTGATATTGTACTGCATTAGATCCTGTTTTATTTCTACTAGTAGAGCTTGGCTAGGAAAATGAATTCAAACCAAGGTTCAGAATTTGACACTTTTCTATATCTAGTAGAACCTGGGACATCCAGATATTCAGCAGTGAATGCCTTAGACACACTTTCTTTGCTGATTTGGATTCCCAAAGGTTGAGGAAAATAATAAAGCAAAATACCTTTTTACTCCTCTGCATTACAAAAATCACGTAAGGGAGCTAAGATGGAGAAAGCCAAAGGTCCTTTTTGCTGGTGGAAAAAAAAGTGAAGTGGAGGACTCACACCTTCTGTGCAGGGTATACGTGGAGTGCTAGGGGAAGAAGAATTTAGACATACTAGTTCTAGTAACCTGCATGTGTCTTGTCTCCATTGTCAGCAGAAGGTTGTATTGTATGTTCAAAATATCTGAGCCAGTAGTTATGCTCTATTTACCAAGTCAGACAGAGACTGAGTCATTCGACTTAATAAAATTTAAGGTGTGATCAATTTCATTGTAATGTAGATCAACTAAAATAGGTCAGATGAATCATCTTGAAATGCTTATTTTTCCTCTTTAACTTAAAAAAAAAAAGCCTAAATTAGCTACCTCAGATATAGACATCTACACTCTAGGTGATTAAAATAAGGTGAGATGAAGCCCACCCAAAATATTCACAGCTTGGAACTAGCTGATCCCAGGTCGATAAAATAGGCTGTAGTATGTTTGGTCTGGTTCAGTCTTAGTCTTTCCAGGACATGTGGCTGAGATCCTGGTCTGTACTGAAAAGCTAATTGCCATCTTTAAAAGCTTAAGATTTTGGGATAAATTTCTGTCTAAGTGCATACCTGCAGGTAAGCAGGGTGTTTGTAGTTGGGCTTACATGTTGGTGTAGACCTACTCAAAGAACTTGGTTCAGTAGAAAGAAACACTGTCTCCCTCCAGATTTTGCTTCCCTTCTGACCACCACTGGCCAATGGGTCAACTTTCTCAAAGGCTTTGCAGCCAGAAAAAGCAGAAAATGCTTGTTAGAGACTAAGCCCAAGGAAAGAAATATATGGGGCATTGAGCTGTCCCAAGTTAAAACATCCCAAGAGAACGATGTTTGATCTGGGAAGCTTTGGGTTTACTTTTACAGTGTAGGAAAGTAACTCAGAAAGGGTTAGTGTTATACTGGATGGGTGACAGAAGGGGTACCCACTAATTGTCACTTCTGTTAAAGAAATGCTGCGTCTGTTACCATGCCAATTATATAAGGAGCTCTTTCTGTAGGTCAAGTGGCTCTACATTATTAATCCCAGAGTGCATGTATCTGAAAAAAGCCAAATACTGAGAACATTAACAAAGTTTATGTGTACACATTTTATTAGGAACAGAAGAGGTTGTAGGAGCCTCTGAGTGTGCTGAAAGGATTATTTTATTAGGCTTTGTGTTATGCTGGTTCATTCCTTTTGATTTTGAATAATCTTTTTATTTCTTCCCTTGAATTCCAGACCAATTCTTTAACTTAAATCTGTTATCTTGCACTGTCTCAGGGAAAAGAGCTGAAACTTCTCCTGCAGTTTTCTAGCTTCTTCCTCTTTATAACTTTAATTTCAGAGTTTAACTCAGGATTTGCCAATAATTGGCTGAGAGTTCAATTTTTTTTGATCAAAACCCTTTTTTTAGTCACTTTCTGCAGTTTCCTAAGCATGTTATTGTTGCCTTGACTATGTATTATGTAAGGATTTGGATCTCTGGGAATTAAGCTGATTCTTGATTTCATCAATAGTAAGTCTCCATCAAGTTAGACTTACTAAACTCAGCCTGGCTAGTATTTGTCTTTAACAAGAGATTAAATGTGTACAGCCCCTGAGGTTATGAATGTTCTTTTAGTTTGCTTCCAAAGTTGCTACTAAGTTACTTCAGTATTTTCAGTGAGCTACTGCTTTCAAGGATCTGGCAGGGCAGATGGATCTTGCTTCTTAGCATTGCTGTAATCAAGCTGTAGCCATTTCTTATGTCTCCTGTAGCTTTGTACCAAAAATGTGCAGTTGGTTCCCCCTTTGGTTCTCCTCCAGTGCCTGCTGCACTGTTAAGATCAGATGTTGGTGGGACTTTAGTTACCTCTGATGTAGATGTGTTTTTTTGTGATTTGTTTATCAGAAACTATCAGCTCTTTCTCTTCTGAAGATGCTGCTAGAGCTCTGCAGAGTTCCCCATCCACACTTTGATGTTAGGGTACTTCATGAGGTGAATAGCACATTCTCCAGGCATTTGGGGATTTCTCAATCTAACTCCCTCAGGTACTTTTCTGATCATCTGTTCTCTGAATCCTTTGCCAAAGGTGGTCTTCTGTGTTTCTTCTTGACTCCACAGCACTGATCCATTTAGCCTTCCTGCTGTCAAGCACTGTGCTGTTCCAGTAGTGCCTCGTTCAGTTCCCTGGTTCTTCCTGTTAATATTCTGGTCTGTAGGTGGGGGAGAGGAATTATACAATTATTTATATTGGTATTTATAAATCTTATTCCCCTCCGACTTTAATTTGGGGTATAACTGAAGCAGGCAATGTGTTTAAATGGGGATGAAGTTAAAAGCAAGGTTCCATGACCTAACTGGGTTATCCATGGTTTGAAGTTGTCTAAGAGGAACCAGATTTTTTTAAATTCTTTCAGTGATGGAAGGAGTCATTTTATGACAAATGCTAATATACTTCAAAGGTAGAGGGAACAGGTGAAAGTCAAGCCAGTGCTTGTGCTAAAAATTGAAAGTCACCCTATCAGTGCTCTTTACTTTCAGAGTAGAACTGACAAGTCTCCTGAAATATCTAGTTCAAACGTGTTGTTTGCCATTGACTAGCAGGTATTTGTTTCCAAAGCTGGTGGTAGAAGCAGTTTTCATTCTTCGTGCCTTCTCAGTGTTTGATTTATTTCTTTCTGTTTTCTTTCAGAGAACTTAATTGCACTATGTTTTTTCAAAAACAAGCACATCAAATGTCACAATATTAGCATAATCATAAAAATGTCAAGCATTCAGTGCATTTGCAATATGTCAGAGCTTACTACAGAACGTATTTTTTCATACAATTAATGTGAGTCTCTGGAACATGCCTTTGAATGGGCAGCTCTTAAAAAGGTGACAAGTGGTTGCTGCAAATTATTCCCATTAGGGAAAAGAATAATGTGAAGTAGAATAATGTTGGTCCTTAAAAGCAGTAGATCCTAAAGGAATAGACAGATGTAAAAGGTCATCTAAGAAGAGGAAAGGGTACTGGTCCTGTGGTTGTATTCTGTGCAAATTCTTGCTGTGCCTGGCTGACCCCATTGATCTCCACCTGCAAGAACCTGGAAACCTGGATCACAAATTTCAGTGCCTGTCATAATCCGGATACTACCATTTGTGTCATGGGTAGTGTTGTTTTTCAAATATAGGTAGTTGACTAATGCTGTATATTTAAGATGACTAGATAAGTTAAAAAGCACCGGGTACATATTAATAAATGTACTATTATTTGTATTGTATCTAAACTTGTATAGACTTTGTTGCACTGCTTGTACTAACTGCAATAGCTTTATTTTGGTTAGTAATTTCATGGAAGGATTTGGGGCTGTGAATCTCAATGGTAAGGATGTAAGTGTGGGAAATGGGAGTTTCAGATGAAGTCTGTAAAGCAACTATTATAAATTTCTGTCCAGAGTCCCTTCATCTTTCTTGGCTGTTACAGAGGGAAATAGCCACAAAATTCAATACAATTACATACTTTAAAATTTGGACAGAGGAACCCAATTTATTGTCAGTGCAGTAATTTGCTTCCCAGCATCCTCTTTTGGATTGTGTCCAGAGCTCTTAATTTGATTTATGAAAACTATCTTTGTTAAGCTCACGACTGCAATGGTAAGTGAGACTGTTATCTTAAAAGATTCCTTGGCATTGTTTTTTCCATGCATGGAAAGACATCTTGGCGTAGACACAGTGTGCGGTGTTCTGGTATGACCACAGCAGAGGAAAGCAAGCATGCTGTGAGCAGGGGTGTCCTCCTCCTTACTGCCTCTGAACCTCCTACTATAGGTTTTACTGAGGACTATCCTGCAGTATCACAGGACAGCTCTGTCTTACTGTCTTTGTTCGGAAGGGCAGAAGTTTGCCTTTTGCACATTTGCACTTGTGGAAAATACAATGGAATATAAATAGGTCACCTGGCTGGCAAAATGTGCCAAACAGGTAACCTTCTCCCTCTAAATGTGTTTATGGAAAGTGATAGCCTTGTAAGCACCTCCATTTATGCTAAGGAGAGAGTCATTACAAATAGCCTTTCCTTTCTGTCCTCCTAATGTGTCCGAGTCCTCTCCCTTTAAGGAATAGAAATTAAGTCTCCCTGCCTGGTTTGCTCTTCTTCTTTATGATACAGTCAAAACAGTGCCAACTGGTGCTAGTGTAGTGGTGATACGGCGCTGATGGATGCTCCCTGGATATGGACTGCAACAAATTATTTACTTCAGCCTAAGCTGCCAAGGGGCCCTCAGGTGGTAAATACTGCACTAAGAACTGACAACAAATGGCTGGATCTGCATCCCATGACTACTCTTCTGACCTGTTCTGTCCCTAGAGAGTATTTTTATGCTGCTTTTTCCTTCTTTTTTCTACAACTACCTGTCTGAGCCTCACAGTGTGTTTGGTGTTCATTGACAGAGGTCACGTGCAGCTGCATGTGCTTCTCCATGAAAAGAAAGGAGATAATGGTGGCTTCAGTCTGAGAGCTGAATGTGAATGCAGGGGAGAGAAGTACACATGCACATGCAGACTCACTGCAGTGAGTGAAGAGGACATTTTGCTCATTCCTTCTTCACCCCTCCTTACATTCTTCTCTGGCCTAGGGAATTTGACAACTTCTGTAGTTTTTGAACACCTCTACCCTTTCCTAGTCTGCTGGGTATCACTTTGTATTCCCTGAAGTGATGATGGGATTATATCAGAGATATCAAAGGAAGTGGCTTTGGCAGCAGTAAGCGGTGATAATAAAACAGTTGCAAGTCAGATTTTGTAATCCATCTGCTGTACATCCAGGCCCCAAGGATGGATTCAAATATACATGTGAATATTTCAGAAAACATTCCACATTACTGTGCTATAGAAATAACCTCCTTCAAAATCCTAAGCACTGAACTGTTTGCAATTGCCTGTGTAGTATGTACTTTTCTGATCATTAAATTCTGCTCTGTGCTGTGAGACAACAGAGTCATTTTCAACAAGTAAGAACAGGTCCTGCCCTTACCTCGGGGACGTGAGGAGCTAGCAGCAGAGAAGTAGTGCTTTCCTGTGGAGCAGTAAGACCAGTGGAAATAATCAGGATTCAGGTATTGAAAAGCATAAGCAGAAAATAATTTGTATGCATGTGAAAAAAACATAGGCAGCTTTCTAAATTATTTGCGGATGTCTTTTTTAATCCATCTGTAAACATGAAAGTGATGGCAGATTTTTCCAAAGTCTCTCTTTAAAATTAGTTTTGAAGACAGTTTCCAGGTAATGTGCATTTTCCATTCAGCAACTCATCTGATGCCATGCAAGGTTCCTTCCCTGCTCCTGCTAAAGGCAATGTAAGATTTGATATTGATGTCATGAAGACAGTAGCAAAATATTTCAGTCATTGCATACACTCAGACTGCAGTATGAGCGATCTGTCCCTGTCACATGGATGTGTGTACGGCTGCAGGAGCACAGAGGGTTTTTAGGAGACCGGTCTCTGCACTGCCAGGAGTGTCTTCTGGCCTGATGTGGAGATGCCCCATGGGAAGTGCTGCCTCCCCAGTGGGCAGAAAGGGAGTCGGGGTGTACAGGCGTGTAACCAGGGGACAGCCGCTGCTCCTCTGCTCTGCAGGCTGAGGCAGCGCAGCTCACGAGTTGTTCTTTCTTATTCTTTCTTTCCTGTGAACAAGAGTTGCAAAGGGTGTGTGTCTTGTTGCACCGCCAGCAAGATAGTCACGTTCTCCAGCTGAATTTGTAGACTTGCACTTTACAAGCTAAATATCCCCAATCTGCTCTCTGATCTGTTAGCCAAAATGGAGGTTTTCACACCAATGTCTGCAGATGATTCATACTGCCTTCTTGTTTCTTCCCCGTAGGAGACCATTGGATTTTATTCCTTAGCTCACAGTGTCTACCCTCAGAAAGCACAAATGTCTTTGCATTATGGCCTCATATGAAGTCAGTCACTTTTGCATGTCAAGAATAAAAAGGAAATGTATAAACAAAATGGGAAGCATCGTAAGATGTCAAGGAAAGGAAAACAAAAGAGTGTGATCCAGAATGTTACATCTCTTTGTGGATGACTTCACTGAGATACAGATTGAAGGGAGAGACTTTTTTACTATTACTCCTCAGAACCAAAAGATAAAAAATTGCTTTGCTGGAGGCCACTTCTTCCTGTCTGCATTCATATACAGATGATTTGTTTCAGTGCACAGGAACGTATCCTGCAGTGTTGAAGTCAATGGGAATTTTGCTGCTGGATATACGAAAAAGCATTTTACCTCTATCTCTGATAATTGATGTCACCAAGACTTCGGAGGGGTTTTACTGCCTTTACAAAAATCTCATCCTGTGTTTTATTCCTGGTGCCTAATACCTCCATTGTAAGTGGCATTTGACTGTGCCTGTTACCCAGGATGCCGTCCCTTGTGAATCCAGGGAGAAGGTTACACACTGGAAAGGCATATGAAACCAGTACATACAGGGAAATAAGTGGTTAAGACAGCTGAATAGAGGAGGACACATCAAAAATAACAATTTAACAAAGTAGGTGTCTGAGAACAAGAAATAGGATCTGGAGAGGTGAGGTTTCAGGTGAACTCATAGCACAGAACAGTCATGGTTATACTGGATCCTCGACTTGTTGCACTCTCGGCTGCTCCTTCCTCTCTGGAGTCTTTCCAAGGCAGATGGTGCAGCTGAGGCTGCATGGCCTGAGGCAGAGTATTGAAGCAGCATGCTGTTAGCTGGCTTAGCAAAACTTATTTGTCTTTTTTTTTTCTTTCTCTGTCCATGTAGTGTAAGCTAAGGTCTAACTCTGGACTTCTACTGTTTTCCTGTGGTTGGATCCATAGAGGATTTGGACTGTAATAATGGCAACAGATTGTCTTTGGATGGTCTGACAGCAGGTCAGTGTTAGCAGTGGTTCTCAGAGCAGTAAGGATTACCTGTCTGTCATATTTTCTTTTTCCTGTTTATGCCCCTCCCAAAAATGAATTATCCAGACAGACAGCCTGAACAGAGAAATCCAAGAAAACCTTTTTTTAAAAAACAGTCAGGATTTCTTGCATTAGTTAACTTGCTGGAGCCTGTGCAAACCTGGATTCTTGTTGATCCAGTGGAGTACTGTCAAGGCCATGCACAGTCACAATTTTCTAGCGGTGGTAGCATTTTCTTTCCCAACATCTGACTCCAAGCAGGCTGAATCTGTATTTCAGGGAGGCCGGTATTCCCCCTAGTAATATTTCTGCGCACCATCAGTTAATGGATCATTCTGAAGACCACCAGCAGCATCTTTCATTCAACAGGCGGTGGCTGCAAATTCCTAAAGTGGGGAAAAGTGTTCTGGGAATTTTATCCAAGAGCTGGATTTTTCTCTATATTTAATTTTTTTCATAGTTCTGCTATATTTACATGTCACTCTGAAGCCTTCACATCTCTTAAAGTTGTTTTTATTTAGGTCTTCAGTAGAGGGTCTAATTTTAGATATGTAATTATGCTTTTTTCTCTTAAGAACCTACTAAATAGAAAATAAATTTCTCCAGGATATTCTTCTAATTTGGATTCCACCTCTTTTCTGCAGCATAACTTTAGGAGTGTTAAAACGATGTCACTGAATTTGAATAGTAGCAAAGCTGAGCCCCAAACAGAGAAATATGCAGTCTTTCTCAAGACATGTTGAGACATCCCCCTGCAGCTGTGATGGGCTATCAGCACACCATCTCCACCCTTTCACCAGAGGCAACCTCTCAGAGGCAACTTTGTCTTCAGACTTCAGTTGTAGATCATCTATTCTCAAGTAGTGTCAAAAGACTCAGGAGCTTTCTGCCTGTCTGCTGGGAACACTGATCCACTCACAACTACGTACAAGATGTGGTGTCTTTCCTTCCCGTGCACTCTCTCTCTCTTTCTCTCTTAAAAAAAAAAGAAAAAGCTGTCAGTATTTCAGAAAGTGTGAGCAGCAGATCTTTGTGTACTTTAATCCATAAATAAACATTTCTTCTTTTGAACTTCATTAAAATTGGATGTGTTTTCACTGTAAAACACTCCAGCATCCCTATCATTTAGACATATACGGTGATGAATATTGCAATTAATTTTTGTTTGTAGGAATACTTGTGGTCTAGAAATACTCAATTTATGCCAAAAAAGTAAATAAGAGTCAGACAACAAGATATGTTGCTTACAACAGCAATTTTAGAGCAAGATATTAAGCTCTACTCCTGCTGTTTTAACAGGCTGGGCCAAATGCATCTGTGTTGTTATGACCTACCTTGCAGGGAAGTTGTGGAGAAGTGCGTTTGGTTTGCCTTCTGCACGATTATATCAGAATTTCTTTGGTAATACTTGTTGACGTATCACATTCAAATCTCCAGCTTTTCCTTTTATGCCTTTGACCTGAAGAAAGGAATTCCTGCTTTTAAATGCACATCAGTCAGTGTTGCGTAGTTAAGCTGATAAAAAAGCTAAGGCTAAGCCAGTGTTAATTTAGCCAACTGTAACATTACTGACAATATTTGTCAGCAAATGATTTTAATTAGACCAGCATAATGAGATCGGTAGATTAAGACTAAGCAAATGACTAAAACTAAAGAGGGATTCTGATGACAAACAAATCCTGATGAGGGTAAGGATGATTTTTTTGCCACCAGTGTTTGAGTAGCATGTGGGAATGGAGAGACAGCCCTAATCAAATGAGAAATCACTTAAAAATAATACCGGTGCGCTGGAATGCTGTGTTGGTGTCAGGAAGGCTTGCAGAGTGTGAGCGAGTGCTGTGTAAATGTCCTGCGCCGCCTTGTGTGTCGGTGACACCCTCCCTCCGCACCGGCGGGGATTATTTGTGTACTTGCCGTACATGCCATGCATGAAACCAGGACTGGGAAGGGTTGTGAAAGGTTAAATTGAAGAGGCAGCAGGTACTTGTGCTGGGAGGGGGTACAGTGGAAAGGCAGGTGGAATAGGACCTATTGAAGTTTGTGGCTGTAATTAAGAACATGTAGGGAAACAAATGGGAAGAGGAGGCAGGGAAAATGGCAGTATTTTTTAAAGAAAGCAGTAAGAAGAGAGAGGCAAAAAGAAAAGGATTGTTTGGCGTTTGAGGATGGAAATGTTTGGGCTGAATAACCCGCCACTGTATTTGTCTCTCTTTCTCTCCCTGCATAGCTTCTTTGTTCTGATTTCTGGTGAAGTATTCTGGCCCCTGTTTTATTTCCCACTGCCTGCCCATGGTCTTCCTGAGACCTGCTGGCAGAGGGGGGTTTTCACAGCCTGCAGTGTTGATTCTGAGAAGTGTGAAGGAAACAGAACCATGCTGGATGATGTGACTCACCTTGGAGAAGTTGGTGTTTTCCGGCTGAGTGAAAGTGGAAAGTTTCAGCCTTGCTAGTCCAGATGTTTTAATGGACATTGCTGCAGTAGAGAAGCCCTTGTCTGCATGTCTTGCTCAGTCCCGAATAGGAGAGTAACAAGTTACACACTAACATAAATGTTTAATGATTTATGATTAAAAAAAAAAAAAGATGGTGAGCAAAATACTGGGTTAATTGACTATGGAGTCCTAAATTCCCCAAAATGTAGCATTCCAGCCAAATATGGCTGAAATATCAACTGTCATATGATGAATATTTTAAAGAAGATTCTATTATACACCTAGGGGTTCATTCGCTTCAGTAATGAGGACAGTTACCTCTAGGGAAAGGAAGCTATATTATGCTTGCCACTTAACCAGGGGCTGGTTTGACAGGCGTCAGCTCAGAATATATGTGTATATATAGGGAATCACAGCAGCTTGTCTCTAGCTCACTGAGCAGGAAATGTTGCGCTGTACAATACTTTGGGTTTCTATCTATGGATCTGTGCATGGCACTGAGTGGGATTCAGACTATTTTTATTCCCGAGTCTGATTGTTGAGGTGGAATCCATCACCTACTAAATATTAAATCAGCAGTTTTTTTAAAGAGCAACACTGTCTCTGCTGACTTGAACATCCTTATGTGGCCCAGAGGAAAAGAGAAACAAAGACAAGATGAGAAAACTATAGTCTTTTGCATTCTTCTTAATATTAATGATTTCTCTAAAGTTTTCAAGCTGTTGAAGGCAAAAAGTGAGATAGAACTTTCACATGGGTAAGAAATGACCCAGGTGGAAAAAAAAAAGCATACATTATAAAAACAGCAGTGAAACTTATGGAGTTGAATTATTAGTTGGAAGAGATAGAGAAAGTGCATCAACAGACTATTTTTTTAAACAAGTTTTGTTTAATTGTTTCCAAACAGACATGGCTGGGAATTATTAGGAATGTGCCAATTGAAAATTATTTGAAGACTTTCATGCAAATATAGTTTATGTCAGATTTTGCACTGAGTATTGCTTCTGAAACCTGATGTTTGCAAATGCTGAAGTTTTGAGATATCTGCCCAATTTACATGGTGTTGTCCATCTTGCCAGACTAACTGGAATTGAATATAGGTACTTCTTAAACGTTTGTTTTTTCTTTTAAAGTTAATGGCTGCACTTCATAGGCAATACCCAAAGGCAATAATCTGTGAGGTTTCTGAATGAGTATTTCTAATATACCTATAGTTTCCTATATGAATACTCATCATGCATGACTGCACAAATAAAAACCCATCTCTGTCACTCTTAAAGAGTCTGCACAAAAATCACTTTTATGATAATGAGCATGTAGGTGACATAACAAAGGCATGATACATGATGGCACATTTTTCTTTTTACATTCTGTAAAAGAGTCACATCATCCCTTCAGTTCCAGAAATCAAAATGAATAATTGTTACGACAATCTTCTAAAGGCAATGAAGATTCTTAAAAAGTTTCTGGTTGCTGACTGTTAAGATGGAAGCTCACTTCTTTTGTCACACTTTTAAGACCTCTGACGTCACACCAGAATGTACTGGATGCCCTGACATTTTGAAAGGCACACCCCATCCCATCCTATGGTAAAAGAACTCCAGTCCTTTGATTAATTTCAGATAATTCTCCTTGTTTAGTCAGATGAATTTTCTAGGTTTCAGAATACAAGTGATTTATTCTGATGCCCTTTGTTAGATAAACTGACCCCTCAATGCAATAAAGGGACAAAATGAAAGTACTCATTAAGTTGATGGCTTTGCATAATTCACATGCATTTTTTAAGATCATGTTACATATTCATCAGTTTGTCTTAGTCACAGACTTGCCGCCATGAATGCTGTGTAAATATGTGGATATCTGAGCTGCTTTGTAGGGGTGAGGGGAGGTAAGAAAAAGGAAAAAATCTAATATGAAAAAGAGGAGGGAGTAAGTGAGACTAGGAGTTGGGAGGAAGTCTGAGCTATATAATTCCCAGTCTATACATCTGAATCTTTAGAGGTTGTAGGTTTTCCTTTCCCAGTATAACTCTTGATGTGTACTGGGAGTTTTGATCAATTTTTAATGTTATTAAAACCCCAATAGTTATTACTTTTCACCTTGAGATAAGGGTTAAATAATTTTAAATTGACCAGGGACCATGAAGTTCTTTGTCATCCTGTCTGTTTGTTCATTACTTACATTTTTTTTTAATTGTGCCTGAAAAAGAGAATATTTAAATAAAATCATGCTTTCTGTTTTGATGAAAAGTTGTGTTTCTGGAGTTTGTTTTAGATTTGTGCCCTGCTTGATGTGATGTCCTGTTATGTTAGGAATGCAAGACCACAACATAAAGCTTTATCAAGACTTGGGAAGTTTGGGAAAGTTAAATGAGGTGGGTTTTTTTTCCCACTTTCAATAAAGCATGGGCTTATTTCTTCAGATTGTGAACAAAAATAGATGAATATTTCCAACATCATGTAGCTCTGAAGTTTCTTTTCATGGTGGATTTTTTTAATAGTGAATTGGGAGAAAGGGTGGAGTGGTAGGCAAATGTCTGCACAAAGCAAGTAATTTCATCCCACAAATCTGTAAAAATTATGCAGCATGGTGCTTAATTTTAAACAAAGGCTAAATCCACTGGGGTTGGAAGTTGGTGGTAACACTGAAAATCCCAGCCCAAAGAACTCTTCTCTTAATTTCTTTTTTTCTTATTTCCTATTTTGCCAGATTTCTTAGCCCTTTGGCACATCTTAGATTTGGTTTGCTATAAAGATGTAAGGGAATAATTTTACCTGGCATTCAGCAGTCAGACACAAGATCTACAACTTCCAGAAGGCCTGAAGGTCAACTGCTTTCTCTAGGTAGGGTTCAGAAATGTCACAGCTGCCTGTAGTGGCCGAGGTGGAAATGGGGAACTTCTCCCAGGAGACCTGTCCCAGCCCTGCTGTTGGTTATGCCATTCCAGGTGCTGTTGTATTATGTACTTTATGTGAGTATACCTAGGCATGCTACCTCACTTTAAGTGAGTGGTTTTGACTTAACAGTGCAACGGGTAAGAATGGGTGACGATTAGTAATCTTATCTAATCTCTAAGAGATCCTGTGGAAGGAAGCAAGCAAGCAGTTCTAACATGCTGCTACAAGTCATAATGAAGATTTCTTGAAACAGTGGGAGATTTGGGGAAGTGAGTTGTTGATATGGCAGTCTGTACTTGACAAAGCTCTGGAGGTCAAAAGAAAGATGGTTGGGCATAAACTCATAAGTTTTTCTCCCCCAAAGGCCTCAGCATGAACCTTGCACTGCTAGGGTCTTGCTTAGGAGCTGTATGACTGACATGCTCTCTGCCTGAGATTTGTAGAAGGCTCATTTAATTGCCACGTGTACCTATCCCCCAGTTTGCTCTTAACTGTCTGTTCATTTTTCTTTCCAACTCAGTTATAACCAGGAGCAGCTAAAATGACAGAAATCTATAAAAGGGGTTCATGGTTGGAAGTAGAGCACTACATGCTGAGTGTTGCCTGCCAGCATTTTACTTGGATTTTAAGTGAGGGGGGAGGAAAGTAAGAGTCCTCATCTTTGTTTTTAATTAACGCAGACACCATTTTCATTCTGAAGTGTCACACACTGGAATTCAAAGAAGCCTTGTATAAATAATAATAATAATAAAAAAGCTTCTCCCGATTAGTAATGGAAAACATTTTCAAACAAGATCTACAGAATTACGATAGGGCTGGCACTTCCTCAAGGTGAAAGTCTCTCAAAATCATAACATAAATTATTGATTTGTCCAAGTCTCTTCTCCATAGGAGATTTACAATCTCATTTTCATAGTTGTCTTAAGGAGGGAGGGGGAAGAGATTGTTATCTAGGTCAGAATGAAAGCATCTTATTTTTACAAAATAATAATAAAATCCTATTTTAGCTAAAGTGAACTGTTATGCTATGAAATTATGGGGCTTACTGCTCTGATATTTGTGTAATGTCAGGAATAACTCCATTTAAGCAAATAGATTTACAGCTGTGCAAGTGTAATCCGAGCCACGTTATATCACATCTTAGATACAAAGAAAGATTGTTGTGAACAGTAAGCAAGATATGTAATGAAGACGTCTGGCCTTCTCCGAATATTTGTGCTGGTAAAAATTGGCTTCACCAAAAGAGAACTCCACAAAAAAAGAGCAAAAGGTGGAAAGTATGAGGATTGTGGCAAATTAGACGGGTGTAAGGTACAAATCTGTCCCTTTTTTTCTGCCACCTTGGTTCAAATACAGCAGTATTTGGGGTCTAGCAGATAAAGAGCAGGGAAATTAAATGAAAGGATAAGTAAGGTAGCACGGCATATCAGAGAAGATGAAGAGTTCCTGGAGAGCTTACTATGAGTGGCAGCACTTCTCCAGATCTATGAAGAAGGGACCTGGCTGCTGGGGAACCAAATAAAGTGAAAACCAGGATGAAAGTAGTCAGCTATTAATCACCCCAGGCAGGAGAAGCGGGTACAATCGTACACAGCAGGAGACAGAAGGTGATGAGCAGAAATGTACTGAACAAGCAGGAGGGGGTGTTTGTGCAATGTTGTCCCACCTTCTGTGGTGAGAAGCAACTGACTTCAGATGTTTTCCATCTCATTATACACAAGATGGAAATAAGCATGATGGAGAGGGTTAAAATTTATTATTAAAACCAAGGAAGGACCAACTAAGCAAAAACCCCCAAGGGTTAGTGTTGTATGTCAAAGGAAAAAAAGGTGTAAATGTCTGTAAGTGACTGACAATTTGAAGCTAGTGACCTTGGGTGTTTGCTGGTCAGGGTCTTAAAAGAGAAAAACACGACGAAGAATTTAGTCGTCATCTACTGTGGTACTAACAAAAGACCAACGTACTGTCCCTAATGAGCACTTTTTTATAGAGGAAAAGACATTATGTTATCCTGGCAGACTTTAGTGTGAGCAGTATGTTGGAAATCTCACAATTTAAAAGTAAAATGTCTTTGGATTTCCAAAAAAACTTTTAAATTGTCGTTTCCTAGCCTAAAAGATATTATACCCACAATAGAGAAATCTTGTATTAGACCTTAGTCTAAAAATTAAAGAGGAAATGATGACATCTCATAATCAGTGATTTAAGTTGATGTGATTGAGACAGCTGCGTTTATTACGAGAAAAGAATAAAATTTTACTACTGCATTTAGATATATATGTTAAATAAGTAGAAACATATACACTGTGACATGCACTTACGCATATTCTTCATGTGTAAAAAGGGCCACTAATCAGCTAGTGAAGAAAAGAACTGAGGGATTTAAGAAAACTCTATGAGATCCCCCAAAAGCCATTTCTACAGCTTAGAAAGAAGACTGTGTCGTAAAAACTAACAAACAAAAAACCCACATGATGTAGAGAAGAGCATGAAAGTAGCTACACAGCTTTAAAAAGAGTAATTTTTACTGAAGAAGAATCTGAGGCCAATGAATACAAAGCAGATGTTTAAAGTTATAGGAAATTGAGGAGGGAGGCAAAAATCAGAAAAGGAAAAATCAGTGGCTGGTACAGTTAAGGACTGCAAGAAAGTTTTTCACTTACATAACAAAAAGAATCCTAAAAATATTGTTGGTCTATTACTAGGTGAGATGGTACAGTTATCAATGACAGAAAAGTGGCACAGGAGAGAAAAAATATATTTGTCCGTATTGGTGAAAAAGCAGGATAATGAATTTGTATCATCTTGCAGTTAAAAATACTTTCAATTTCCTTAGTGATTTAGGAGATGTTGAGAGAGAGTAGTTACTGAGTTTGGGTTTTATGAACTCATGACATATATCTGAGATTAGGCTGAGGAGCTTTTTTGATCATTAACAGTGATGTGTCTTAGTCTACCGGGAAAGTTTCAAAGGACTGCAAGATTTAAAATATTTTAAAATTATATTTAAGTACCACTTCTCAGTGTTTAAAAATCTAGGTTATTTAATGCCTGAATTCAATACCAGATGAATTTGTTAGAGTGCATCAATTAACAAATAAATAAGGGAAATAATGCAATTGATGTAGTCAGCATGGATTGGAAGCCTGGAAATCCACTCAAAATCATTTTTGTTTTTAGTAGGATTACAATTCTGATTGATAGATTTCTGAAATGAATGTTGCTTAGTAGCCAGTGACATTTTGATGAAGAAAGGAAAAAGGAACAAAATTATTATGCTTGAATACTACGTTTCAAATTATAACTGTAAGTGAGAAATTGTTACCAGGCAAAGATGCTTGTACTGGGGTCCTGCAGGGATTAATTCCTGCCCCATTCTGTTTATGTTTTTTCATATATTCTGAAAGCAAAAATTAAATTATCACGAATGAAGTTTGCAGATAGCTCAAAGACTGGGAAGATGCCAAGTAAGGAACAGAAACAATACATACAGATCTCAAAAAGTTGGAAACAGGCAGCTTCATCTTGGAAGATAGAATAGAAGCCAACGGTTCTAGAGGAGAGATTGTCTCAGAAACACACGCTGATGACAGCTAAGGGAGATTCTGGCTGATGATAAGCTGGATATTAACTCCTAGGATAATTCCTTGGCAAACAGGACTAACATGGTCTTCATGTAACCAGGAGAACAGACCCTCTATCTGGCATTTTTATGTTCATTTCAGGAATATTATATTCAGTTGCATTCACAGTTCAGTGAGGGTAATGACAAACTAGGGAAGTTTTAGGAAAAAGAAACAAACAAGAATACTCAAATGCTGAAAGAATTGGAAACCTTACTTTGTAACCCAAGGGGAATAGTCTGGAGTTCCTGTCTCCAGATACGCTGCTCAGTTTGGGGACCATTTGTGTGCTGATTATTCCATCTCTGTTTCAGGGATTTTTAGGTGAGTGTCTAATGCACCACACCTTAAATTACTGCATTAGAAAATCCAAAAAATGGAGATATAAAAGAAAAATTATTTCCTTTTAACTTAGAGAAAATAAAATTATGGCAAGTAGGGAATCCTACCTTGGTCTTAGTCTGATCACTCAGTTTCTGCTCCTGGCACTCTCTTGTTGTTCAAGAATTCCTCCCCGGCTGGTTACTTTGCTGGCAGAGGAATGTAGGTCAGTGTTGCAGGTGCAATGGGCAGAATTAGTAAATACTTTTCTCTGCCATGTACAGATATCGAGGGAACAAATGTATTGCAGAGGGCAGTATTATATCCTCTTACACAACAGTTGTCAGGCATCTGAAATACAGTCTCAATTTTTTGGCAGTCTTTGGAGAAGAATAATGGCCCTGTAATATGGATACTTGAACAGATCTTTGCACATCTGGCTTTAGTACTTGGCTTTGCCCCAGACTTCTGGTGCGCTTTCTGTACAAGTCATTGTGGATATGTTTGTAGCATGCGATGTAGTCTCAGCCCCAAAATGGAGTTCTGGAGTCTGAGGCAAGAATAACTGTACAGGGACTCTGTCTCTTTATGCAATGTTGTAATGCGAAGCAGGTAGTTGCTACAGGTGATAAGAACTAAGTGACTTGAAAATTGCAGATTAAATGCTAAGATGGGAGCCGTGTCAAACAACAGTCCAGGAACCAGCTGGACCTGTGTGGGCTGTAAGCCTCCTTGCAAACATTCCCCATTTGGGCTTACTGGTCATCATAGCTCCTCAATAGGTTCTGTCCTGCATGGCACTGAATATGCTTTGAAGTTATCCTAGAAAGTATGTTGCCGGCATACATGCCTATTTCTGAGTGACGTTTCCATCAGGCACGTGCAGACTGAATTTTTATTCAAGAGCTGCAAGTGCACCTTAAAGTGCAGTCATGTTCTTCACATCCAGCTGTGCTGTAATTCCATCACGACAACTGCAGCTGCTGTGTGGGCTGCAAGTGAAGGTTCACCATGCTGGGGATGAAAGAAAAGATTCACCTTGTGCTTCAGATTTGGCTCAAAAGAACAACCAGCTTGCAGGTAACTAAGAAAAGTAAAATAAACAGATTTGTTTCAGACGTACAGGAAATGAATCCGATTGATGAGGAAGGAGGAATCATTTTTACCAGATCATTTTTTCTGACCATGACTAGACATTGACCCCTCTCCAAACACTGACTTTATATATCTTCTGTGGAAGAGAAATGTTCTTCTTCATGATTGTAAGGATTCGTACATACCAAGCGGCAGTTTTGCCAGAGGACTGGCAACTGTCATACAGCAAGTAGTTCAAACTAGGAATCCCCCTGGGCTGGTGGGTTTGCCTGGTGTGGAGCTTCTTCCTTTTCTTCTCATTCTAAGTGTACCCCTAGGGCTCTTGCACAGCTTTTGTTCTGGTCTTGTTTATGTTGATGAAAATCAGGAGTAACTCGGCTCCCATCAGTGCAGTTCAGGTAAATGATATCAGGCTCCAGCACATGGTATTCAACCACTCTAATTCTGTTAAAGGAGCTACAAATGGGTGTTCATCTAGCTAAGATTTGCATGGATTCTCTGTTTTGTATTTTTCATATACATCATTTCATCAGATGTTCTTCCATTTTCTACTCCTAGTAACTATTTCTTACTTAAATGGAGATGGCTTTCATTTAAGATTCTGAAAAGCTTTTTACAAACTTCAATTAACTTTCATAACATTCGTGTAACAGTGAGCATCAGTTAATCAGTATGACTGTACAACTGCTGCATCCCATCAAATATAACTCCCAGACCAAAAGAAAAAAAAAACAAACCAAAAAGCACGTTAAGACAAGATTAAGTATGCAGTATTAATTTAAAATGCCTTCAGAATTCAAAGCAAGATGCCTTATCTGGTTTACGGGAAACTTTTGAGAGAAAAGGAAAACAAACAAGCAAATATAGTTCCTTGATATGGAACATACAGAAGAAATTTCAGATAGGAAGCAGACTTTGTGGACAGATTGGAGTGAGATTCAAAACTCAGTCTGTTTAGTTACAGTCCAGTTGTGGAGTTCCTGCATTTTACAGTGCTCCCTGAGGGATTTTCTAAGATATTTAGGAACCTGTCAGGAAATCACGTGGCTTAGCTTCCTAATTAGTGTTGTGAAGCTGTTTCTAAAGCATACAACAATTCAGGTGCAAAGAATATAACACCTCTGAATCTCCTGCTTTCTCCTCTGCCACCTTTCCTCCTGACAAGCAGTGACTCCCAGCATGCTATATACTCTGAGGTCAGTTTGTGAGCTGCTGTGAGGGGTTCATTCTTTGTGGAAATAGCAGTGTCTTCCATGAGACAATTCCCACTTTTGGGCAGAGACTCTCTTGCTTGCAGCACGGGAGTCCCTAGGCATAAGGTATAGTGCAGGTAAATCTGTCTAGGGATTCTGGCCAAATGAAGCAAATGAGATCATGACATGACCACAAGACAGTGCCCAAGTGCATTGAAATGAAAATAACTCAATTTTCAGATACAAAAATTGAGCTTTCAGACAAGTAACTCTTGATTAAATATTTTTTTTTTTTCTGATGGGAAGCAGACAGTTTATCATTGCATTATTTTTTTGCTGTTAAGTAAATTTTATGTTGCAAAAGTTAAAAGGGAAGCATTTTCAGGAATCCCTAATTGCAAGTCAGTATATACCATTAATATGTTCTCTACTGCAGCAATAAGGAGACGTGGGACCAAGCTCTTAATTATTGATTCTTGCTAGCTCAGCTGGTGGTCCTTGGACCTTATTAAATGCTTCTTGTTTTGTTTTTGCACTCTTATTCCCTTGAGCTATAGCTTAACTGTGTAACTTCTCTTACTACTTGTCGATTCTTAATAAAATTTGTTGAACGATAAGGTTCAAGGTTGGCTCATCCCTAAGATTAAGTCTTCAGCTTTCAGCACAGTCAGTCATGTCGCACTTAGCTTGACTTGCTTTGCTTAAAGCTTTCTGAACAATTGGTTTGCACGGTGCTGTTGCTAACCCCAGTTCTAGCCGTGTGATGACCTTTTTCCAGTCCTGATTATTTATGTGTATCCTGCAGTTCACCGGGGAAGTGTGTGTTGGCTTCCAAACAAAGATTGCTGTCTATTATATATAACCTAAAAATACAACTGTGAACACGTGTAGGAGTTAGCAGCATGATTTTTTTCCCAGAGTTCATTAACATCCTGTTGTATTTATTACAAAACCTACAAGATGGATGTTTTTAGAGGTTTATTGTTCAAAAGTTGCTGTAATTATAACAACTGATAGACTGATAGGAGCAAATTACAACTGATTACATTCATAGGCTGTATAAAGCAGTTTAAATTACTGCATTTATATATTGCCATCTTCACTGGAAACCTGGAATCGAAATGGGAAATGCTTGAGCTTTGGTAGCTACCTACAGAAGCTGTAGAGTTGTAGAAAAAAATGAGTAAAGGTATGGGTGTTGAAAATGTCCTGCTGCCCAAAAGCAAGTAGAATGAAATGTCCCAAACCTATTTGTTGATTCAAAAAAAAACCCAAACAAAAAACCTGTTTCATTACTAAATATACGTCTCTGCTCCATCTCTTTGCTTTCATTTGTTTAGCCAGATTTCCTATGTACTCATCCTCTGTGTGTATGTGTGTGTGTGTGTGTGTACACCACATGCACTTCTATCAGGGTGTGCTCCTACAGTGGTGCCTGTGTTAGAGGAGCATACAATATGGGAAAGATGAAAAAACCCTCATGTGTCAGTGCCTGTCGTGCTGCAGCTTGCAGAAGGGAGAGCTTTCTTCATTCCTCTGCAAGCCAACGTGTGCCACTGCTGTTTGGTGCTGCCCTGCACCAGCGGAGGGGCTGCAGGGGGTCAGACTCAAAGAAAGGATGGCATGTTTGGAAATACAAATATATCTGCCCACTTTTACTCCTTCATGGATTCTTGCCTGGCCCTGTGAATTCCTGCAGAGTTTGCACTCACCTAACCCAAGATATTCAGAGTGCTGTTATGAAGTTCCCGTTACCATAAGCTATAAATTTTATTCACCACACCCATCCCCATGAGTATCAGAGCACCTGGTCTGACACAACATCCAAACGGCCAAAGCAAAACAATGCAGCAAGTGGTAGCAGGAATGATAGGAATGACAGACAACATGTGAAATCCATATAAAGGGCAAGTGAGTGTTCTCCCAGGCTTGCCGTACTGAGGAGGGAGTGGATGAAGTAGTAGCAGGGTGGAAAAGTGAACTGAGATTAGAGCCTAATGCCAGTTGCACAGGAAGGATGGGGAGAGGTGAGGGGGAGTTCAGAGGGCAGTCAGGCAATGTGAAGGAAAGAACAACTTCCAGCTGTAGAAAACTGCAGGGAGGAGACCAAAAGGAAGCAATTCTCACAGGCAGTAAACACTTACGCTATTATAGTAACTCAAATTAATAAATATTTATCTTATAGAGCTGTCCGAAGGACTTGGACCTCGCTGGGCTGCGCTCTGAGTAAATGTGAAGACCGTCTCATTGTGGCTTTCCAGTGAGACTCAGTGGGTTTATTGAGTGAAGCTTGTGACAGCAGGGCAGGATATAAGAACACAGGGCTCCTGGGCAAACTACTTTGCTGTGCTGGCTCTCTTCTCCCCTGTGCATAATAGACTCTTCTGGGCTCTACACAACCTCCAACAACGTTCAGTGCTTTTCAGATGCTGCAGCAGAGAGTGGATGTATGGAAGTGCACTAGCCCAGCTGATCCTCTAAGAGTGTTGCTGCATACTGCTGCTACACCCAGTCTCCTGAAGACAACCAGCTCTTGTACCTTCATCTGACATGACAGAGGGACCACAGTCCATCTCTATCCTTTTGAGATGGCTGTGCCCATGAGGATGAGTTTGGGTCAAAAAGACTTAGCAAATCATAGAGTAGTTGAAGTTGGAAGAGGCCTCCAGAGGTCATCTAGTCCAACCCAAAGCAAACATAACTTCAGATTTAAATCAGGTTACTCACGACCTTGTCCAGTCACGTTTCAAAAATCTCCCAGGACGGAGATTTCACCACATCCCCGGACAACCTCTTTCAGTGCTTAATCACTCTCAGTCTGAATTTTTTTCCTATTATGTCCAATTAGAGCTTGTCTTGTTGCAACTTGTTGTGACTGTTGCCTCTTGCTGAGCACCTCAGATAAGAGTTTGGCTCCACCCTCTCAATAACCTCTCTTTCTGTAGAAGATGACTGCAATTAGGTTCCCCCGTACTCTTTTCCAGGCTGAAAAAACACGTTCCACCAGCCTCTCCTCGGATTTCATCTGTGCCAGCCCCCAGCTAAATGGCCTTTCTCTGGACTCTTTCCAGCTGGCAAATATATCTCATCTACTGGTAAGCCCCAAACTGGACACAGATGCAGCCTCACAAGTGCTGAGTAGGAGCAGTATTCCTCTTGTATTTCTGGTTATGCTTTTCTGCTAATGCAGCATTGTATGCCATTATCCTGCAGAGCTGGGCAGTCTATCCCCAGCTTGTACTGCTGCAAGGGGCATTTCCATCCCCAGGGCAGGACTTGGCATCTGTCTTTGCTGAATTACATGCATTTCCTGCCTGTCCATCCCTCTCACTTGTTGAAGTCCCTCTGCATGGCAATGCTACTCCCCAGGGTAGAAACTCTTCCCTTCAGCTTGGCGTCAGCCACGAGCCTTCCCATTCCTTCATCCCTGTTCACTGATGAAGATATTAAATAGTGTCAGCCCTCATACTGGCTCCTCAGGAACACCATCCCTAACTAGCCCCTACTTAGACTTTGAACTGTTGACCATTACCCTTTGAGTGTGACAGTCTAGCCAAATTTTCATCCACCGTGTTGTAGGTCGAGTGTGACCTACATCCACCACTTGCTCGAGTGTGTCATGCTAATCCTTTGGGGAAGCCCTATAACCAGATAAGAAGAAGAGAGGGCTGAAACTGAAAATATTTTAGACAAATATTTCTTCTGTCATTGTGGAAAATTCCTGGAGAATTGATTATGGATCAGATAATAGTATCTTACCAAAATTAGTCTAATAGCTTAGAATAATGATAACAAAAAGCTTAGAATAAAGAAGTCTCCTTAAAAAAAAGGATCTTAGGAAAAGATGTGTATCCTTAGTGCTTGAGTGAATAGGAACCTTTTGCATGTGTGTATTTCTGTCTTTCAATCTATAGAATGCTTCAAAATAACTAAAGGTCAGTATACATTTAACAAGAAATTTCCTAGACTTTATCATAAGCACTAACTTCCTTATGTGTATATATTTTTTTCTAAGTGGAGGAAAATTAGCAAAGCACAAAGTCAGTTTTCATTGCTTTTGCCCTTCACCCCCTGAAATCTCAAACAGCCAAAAACCTGTTGCCTTTCTGCAGCCTCTGGGGTGCAGAGGGCATCAAAGAGTTCATACTCTGAAAGTCTACCAAATTCACTTCATTTAAAATTCAGCACAGTGTTTTCCCCGTTGGGCAAAAGGAGCAGTTGAATACAGTGGTCGGTGTGTAATTTAGTTCCTTTCTACCTGTGCAAAATGAATGTTTCATAGCCACAACAGAGGCTGAGGGCTTGGAGGGCCCTTGTCCAAGTGCAGCACAGGAGAGGGAAGTGCATCCTGGTTCTGTCCGCTGTGAAATATACCTCAGACTTCCATTTCCAGCATTTGTCTCTCCTGTGCATGTGGAAATAAATGAGATAAGACTGATACTTATTTATGGAGATGTAATGCCCTCTGTTTGTGTAGCTGCAGGAATGCTCAGTTTATCAAAAATGAAAGATGTGCTAGATTCTCTTCAAAACATTTCCATTGGCAACAACTAAGTTCCTGGTTGACTCTATTTTTATATAAATAAGATAAATGCATGAATTTCAGTAGCCACATAACAGAGAAATTTTGAACAGAAAAGTTCTGCAAGGGCTCAAGGAAAATCAGCTTACATGACCCACTGAAGGTTTGAGGAATGGGCTGTTGGAATGCAGTGCAGGAGTGGTTAGCAGTAACAGCCTGGGTTATCAACTGATGTTTTACACCACAGCTGGCATGGTCTTATGGTCTTGTAAACTCTCTCACACAAATAGCTTTGCTAATCTGAAGATTTCCACTACCTTCTGGGGAAATGTGGGAGAATGAAGCCTACATGTGCTAGGATTTGCAGTTAGCAGCAAGTAAAGCAGACCCATATATTTTATGTTGAACCATGTTCTGTTTTCAAATATACTTTGCAGGCTGACGAAGCAAATGACATTCTCATCTTGTTACTGTTCATTAACCCAAGGATGTGAAGTCATTCTGCATATCTGGTCTCTCTTCTCTCACCAGACATCCCCCCCATTCCTGTGTAAATAGTGCAAGTTATCCGTCACCAGGTAATCAGAAGACTGTCAGGATCTACTGGCTGCAAATTTTGGGGGTTCTTATAATTTCATTTGAAATATGAAAAGACATATTTGAGAAACTGCTGGGAAGAGAAATAGAAAGAGATGTATTTCACAGAATAATTAGTTCTTGTTTTGCACTAGATTTTCCATTAATTTTTTCTTAATGATGTGGACTGTTTCTCTTCTGTGCTGTTGTTCACATTTGGCCTGCTTTCAGTGAAGCTTATAAACAGGGGCGATTGCTGTAAATGAAAACTGGAAAACATACAAATATATACAGGAATAAAAAATACTCTTGATGCTATTAATCTCATGAAAATTAATTTAACAGAAGTGGGCCTTAAGTCATAGAGATTTCAGATGTGGAGGATTTATTTAAACTAGTTTCCAAGGTGAGTTTTGATAGCTTTAAATAATAAACATTTTGTTTAAGAGAAATCTCAAGAAAGCCCCCTGTCCGTTTGAACATATGTTAGCATTCCTGTGCTTGAGACCTCCCCGAACTCTCTTATTCTGTGACTTTTATGCTGTTGACTTTGCCTTTTTTGCCGGTAATGTCAGGCTTACTTGTCCAATCTCAGCTGTGTGACTGAGGCACTCATCATTATCCATTGTTTGAACAAAGTCTTGTTGTGTGCTCTGACTGATTGATTGCTTATTCTCAATAAACAGAGACTTGCACTCAAGGTCTTTGAAACATTTCTTGCTGAACTAGTCCACTTACATGCACGGAAGGCCAACTGTCCCTCTCCTATATTCATTTATCCAAATAGGTAACTTTTTTCCTCCGACAGGATCACTATCTCAGAAAGGAAGAGAGAGCAGTCAGGAGGAGGTGTTATTTTTCTAGTCCTACTTACCTTTCTGTTTAAGCGATAGTGTTTTTCTGGCTGCTTCTTTAATCTGAAGTCACCGCACAAGATGTTACACTAATGAACTCCATTTATTCTGAAATAGGATAAAGTGAAATCCCAGTGATGCTAGAAGAGGAGGAGCACTGAAAACCATTGCCTCCCTATGGAAAGAGAGGGAGCCCAGAGTAACGTTTTGAATATCAGTAAGGGGTGATGCTCAGCTCACAGCTTCATTTGGGAACAGTATCAGCTGTGAATATAAACGCTTTGCAGGTGATTTTAGTTAATAGTCCTTTGCATATTCTTCCTCCTTCACTGGCACAACTGATTAACATAAGCAGTTTTTAAAATATCCTAATGCTACAGTGTCGGAATGACAGTTCAGTCTGCCCTGCTGTCATTAAAAAAGTCCTGTGGCATTATTTTTTTTTCCAGTCAGCTATTGTTCAAGATAATAGCTGAGTAAAACTTTCAGTGTCTACTCCAATGGAAAGGTGTAATCTGGTGGTGCAAATCTGCTATCATTTTACTGTGAGGGGGAAAGAGAAATCTCTTGCAGGTTGCTGACATTTTGCAAAGTGGTAATGACTCCACTGTGCTGTGCAGACACAAAATAACACAACTGTCTCTGTCTTCTCCTATATGCACCGTTCGCTTCTATCTACCCCTATGCAAGAAGGAAAATTCTCTTACAAAGGCGAGGTCAGCAAAATTCCTCCAAATAAAATTCATGATGTCACTATAAAAGGGGATCTTTATATAGCTAGTATATATGCAGCTGACAAGTTTTATGGCAATTCTATAGTAAGAGTCAACCATATTAAAAAAAGGTATGTATCCTGATCTATTTGAATAAGGTTCTGCACCCCTCCCCTCTTACTCTCTTTATTGGGATTGGATTCTGCTGGGGAGGGAGGAAAAATATTTTATTGCCCTTTTTTTTTTCTTTCTTCTCTGTGGTCATAAGAAAAGTTTTATTATTTACAGAAATGTCAACGTCAATGCACACCTGTAATTCTATGTACATAAAAATATACATGAAAGTTCCCTCATACTCCTGCATTCATTTACTGCATAATGGTAAATAGGCAAAGTTTATTCTTATGCTTACATTAGTTAAATCATTCATTCTTTTGAAATACAGCATTATAGACATGACTTAGTAATTTTTGGGGTTCTGCATATCATTAATATTTGGAGGAAAATATGTATCTTGAAAAGATAGTTGAAACAGCAGATCGGAGTCTTCTTCCACTTGCAAAGGTAGATCACATGTAGATGCAGTGAGATGCTAGACTTACTTCCATCAATTCAAGATGGGTGTAAACATGAGAGAAGAGTCAAGCTCCATTTTTCCTGTATGAAAAGAGTGACTAATACATAAGAGGCTAATTTAGTAGGAACCTTTAGTCACGGCTTCCTGTAACTGGGCCACTTTGTGAAACACGTAATTACACACCAGTAGTTGTAGATAACAGCGTGCTGGAAAACTTAGGACACTAATAGGAACGGAACCCCAACTTTGTAATTTTAAGAAGTGAACAGTAATTCTTATGTAATCCCCTTTCATTTTAAAGCCCCCACCCCCTAGTCTGTTAAACCTTAATTTGATCAGTAAAAAGGGGTTCTGACTGATCAGTGCTGCTCCATTCCTACTGCCTGTAAGTCTGGAGATGGCAGTTGTTGCTCCATCCCTGTCAGGAGGTTCCTGAGTTTTCTACAGGGGTCTGTTTGTCTTGCTGCATTCTTATGCCCTGTCCATTCCCAGCAGATTTTCACCTCGGTAATTCTCAGCATCCGGTAAATAGGTAATTCCAGTTGCTGTGACTGGTACCTTAGGCTCTACCCCCTTCCGTGCTGCTTGTTTATCAATATTTGAACAGTGCACACTGCCTCCCTATGACCCTCATGCTATCTTTTTTTCCCCTGTCAGACCGCTCTTTTTGAATAATCATTTTGACTGAATAATCACTTTGTCTCTAGAGACAGACCCTGCTAATCTCATTTCCATTTAGTCTTTGCATCCTATGGGTTCTTATACCACATAGCATCCCGCCTTCCAGAGCCACATTAACCAACATAACTAACACCTGCTGCGTCTGGATTCAATTTCTCCAAAGTGGGATAAGCTTGTGCAATAAAGTGTTTTGAAATTCTTTTTTGGGAGTATTTGAGTATCCCTACACATATACACATATGTTGATAACTGTGTGAAAAGACAAGGTAGCAGGAGGTAGTCAGGCTTGTGAGAGTTTTATCTTGCAGTCTTGTGTTAGCCCTCAAAATTTACCATTATGGTGGAAATCCCAGTGTGCCAGGTGAGTGATAGTTTTGGCCGTAATCTTTATCCAGAAGTTTTAATCAATCTTCTAGATATCAGCCATAAGTTACCTCGAACATAACATTTAATATTTTTATCTGTATTCAGTATTCCCTGGGATGCTATTGTGGAATCTGGCAAACAAATCTGATATACGTGTAGCATTTCTTGTTACACATTGCGAGATGTAGTGCAAAATTTTTAGATTCTGTGGACATTTCTGATGCCTCAGGACAATACTGGTACTTGAGCTTGAGGACAACTTGCAGTTGATCAGGGTTAAGTACTCTTCTTATGTTGAACTGATAAATCAGAGCTTAACGACACTGATGAACACAGGACATACTAATTCTCCCAAGTAACTAGCGATAGGACGAGAGGAAATGGCCTCAAGTTGTGCCAGGGGAGGTTTAGATTGGACGTGAGGAAAAAT
>NW_008795194.1:6935751-6953869 GCF_000699145.1 Aptenodytes forsteri
GTTTAGTGGGCATGGTGGTGTTTGGTTGACGGTTGGACTCGATGATCTTAGAGGTCTTTTCCAACCTTAATGATTCTATGATTCTATAATTCAGCAGTAGTATAGGTCCTCTGTCCTAAGGAGAATGCACTAGGGCTAAAAAGGCTTCAGGATGCTTTGTTTCTTCTTGTCACCAGAGTCTTCACTGGGATCAGTTTCATCCGGCTGGTCTTTAAGTACAAGTTACTGAGAGTGGGAGAACTCAGGTGAGCAGGAACTGGCCACTGACTGGGAAAGAAATGGGTCAATCTATATCAGATTTTAGGGAGTATAAATGAAAGTGATTAAGAACCAACTTTCATACCAAATTCTTCCTACTTTTATGACTTTGGTTACGAGCAGTGAAGTTTATTAAGAGAGGTATCATTCTGCAGGATTTTTCAGTTTAAGGGTTATTGAGTCTGAACAGGTGTGAGAGATTAGATGTAGCTGAGAATAGCAAGCTGGTGGAAGAAAATACTGCCGTTTATTACATTCAGTCTTTGCTTGAGGGATTAGAAAAGAGAAGAAATCACTTTGTCCAGGAGAGAAGTTTAAAAATATGTTTTTTTGCAGTATAATCTATTCTGTTCATAATTAGCAGTTCTTGGGTGATTACCTGAGGAGGCTGGTGGTGCTAGATGATTAACTGAGTACCTGTATATCATATGACTAACTTGGGCATCCTCTGCTCTTTCTAGTGTCAAAGAAGATTAAGAACCAGTCTTTTTGGTCTACTGTAAATACTAATTGACATCATATTTTACTGGAACGGCTTGTCTCGAGTCACAACACAGAACTGCATTTTTGTAATCAGCAGTTGTGGCTGTCCTTGCTTGGCAAGTCATAGCCTTGTCCAGGCAACCTTCTCTCTGTCCTGTAAGTTTTGTTGGTTTTTTTTTCACTTAGGAGATATTAAAACAGGCTGTAGTATTTTGTCAGTGGCCAGAAGTGGTGCATTTCCTTAACCTGAGGAAAAAAGTATGCCTGGTAAGCTTGAGTAGTGAGAATCGATTCCAACCCAATCTGGAATTGTTTGGGTGTTCAGAACTGGGGAACCAGCATGATCAAGGATAAAAAGGGATATGAATTCAGGTGAATAATTATTTGACATGAGAAAAGAAACTTAAAAGCGGACATCTTTCTAAACTGCGGAGAAGAGCAGTTCAAATGTAATAATGAGTTTTCTGTGCTACATCTTTGTAGATTTGCTGGGAAAAGAGAAATGTGATACAAAAATCAATATTTCTCTCAAATTGATAAGAATTTTGTTTACGCTGACAAGGTTTTTCAAGTCTCAATTGAATGGTCTCTCTTTGACCTCGCAAAGCCCTTGATATGTGCACACACAAATAACTTTGGCAACTGGTGCCAGAGTGACCAGGCCCAGCCCAGAGGTAAGTGAGTACATAGTTTTGCAAGTAAGCACATAGAATTACAATCATATCTCTTAACCTTAATTGCCTCATAGAAAATAAACACTCCCGGTTATGTGATCTCCCCTATTGCCAGGACAATACAAATCACGAAGATCTGTGATAAGACCCTGCTTTTAATGAAAGAAGATTGTATTTCTCCTCAAATGCCTCTAAGTCTTTGACTTGATTTGAGAGAGAGGGGCAACTAAATTAAATTGAGTTTGAGAATTACGAAAATGAAAAAGACTCCTAGGACCTCTGTTAGGATCGGGGTTTGAAAAGCTTTGAGGATAAGATGTGAAAATCTTCACTCAGTCTGTCAGCATGGGCTGGGACTACTCAGTCTTGCTCATACTTTGAGAGATGCTGAGCACCCGGTAATGCTCTGCACTTCAGGGTTGCTGAGGCTAAGCCTCCTCTAGAGTTTCACTTGGGGAAGCCAGACTTGGGCACTGCATCAAGACTGTGCGCTTCTGTCCTGCTAACGGGACATTACACTTACTGTTTGTGATGCTGTATACCTTTCAATATTAATTTCTGCAGTACTCATCTGAAGAAGCACTTGTTATTATCCCAGACAGGTAAGGCATGGGAAAGGTTGCATTAATGAAGTGGTACAATAAAGAAAACTGTAATTCATGCCTAAGTATTGTGAAAGAACCTCATATTCAACTACACCAAGGTGCCAACACTTCCTGTGGTTTTATACACTTCATACTGGTTGCCATTTGAAAATGTTCAAAACTGGTTGGACCTCTTTTTCACCTCTATGAAAGACAACGAGATCATTTTAAAAATCTAAAGGCTTGAAATAAACGTTGTTTTGGGGATGACTGTTTGCTTTTAGTGAGTAGTGAGGGGAAAGTCCCCTGCTCCTAGTCAGGAGGTGGCTGTGTGCTGCTGGACATCCAGCTGTAAGGGCCAGGCAGTGCACATGCCGCAGGACTGCAGTCACCTGCTCCACTGCATGGAGAGGACCCCGCTCTTCTTGTGTCCATCCACCTGCCATGTGGCTTCCTGGCTGCTTCTGCTTCTGGCTGACCGTCAGGATGGTTAGAAAGGCCTGCCAGGATTGCTGATACTTTTGCCATGGCCAGTCAGTGAGATGAGAAGACTTTTAGCTTTCCTTTTGCCTGTGAGTGAGTGGCCCCAGAGGGAAGGAGAACAGTGAAGGTGACCTGCCCTCTGTGGGGATGGGTGTCATGGTGGGTGGAGGAGCGGTGAGGGGTGGGGAACTTCCGTGCAAAGAATCTGTCCTCATTTAGCACACAAAAGTGAAGCACGATGAAAGATTGAGAACAAAAGGAACAAAATAACCTGCTCTTTGCCTGCATACCTTCTCATGGGGTGCTACGGTTGCTGAGAGTTTTTATCAGATCCCTGGTAAGCAGGATATAACAGAAGTTACCTTTCTAAATCCACATTTATTAATTGGTAATGTTACGGGCTTGTTATGGCTGTGGCCTTTGAGAGAACTTCCACCTGCTAATAATGTGTCTGCGATTCAAATACGGGGTTGATGTAGAATTCTTAAGTGATGGTTAAAGTACTGTGCAGAGGGCCTGAGTTTCAAACATAGAAGTAGGTAGCTGCTGTGCTTGCAAAAATGAATATTGAAATGTGCTGTCCAGCAGGTATTACCTTGCTTTGAGAGTTATTTTCAAAGACTAATTTCTAGTTATAATCATAGATTAATTTACATTTTCACAATCATTGAATGCACATATCCATGGACAGGAATATTCAAGCCTAACTTCCAAACCTTGACATAATTTTAAAAATAAATTCTGAAGTCAGCCATATTTACAATATGGGGAAAAAAAAAAGAAAAAAAAAGACCTTGCCTGCTGGAGATGCTACAGCCAGCTCCTCTTCATAAATAATTTATGTATATAACTGTACAATCAGACACCTGTTTCAATATGTGCTTTCTAGTGATTTCTCTGTGCCTTTTTGTTTGCTACTTGGAAATTCTGTAAACCTTCTTATGGGGCAACATTGCTGTCCCTGCGGGTGCCTGAGCGATGTATAATATATCTTGCTGCTGTCTTTCAGTGGCTGTCAGCAGGCAGCTGACCAGAGAACCTTTATTTAGCAAGCGTGAACAACTGGAGAATTTTTGTTTGCAAGACAGACGGGACCTGCCTCAATTTACTGAGAGCAATAGCAATGTTTCTCCCCCACTGAATAGATCTGGCCTGAAGCTCCCTGACATTAATAAATGACTAGATCAACGTCTCTCACCTCTCTATCTTTTTCCAGCTACAAGTGTGAAGTATAGAAAGTGAGACATGAGTAATACTTGCTGTAATTTGATTTAAAAGTTGGAGAAGAGCAGAGGAGAAGAGAAACTTTTCTTCTGTTAACTTGTGTAAAAACTAAGAGTTAAAATGTAGTGACTTACTCATTGGCCAGATATTACTATATTGTGCTGTCTTTTCTGGAAGGAAAGCATTAGCAATCCAGCTGTTCATTTGTATTCATGATGTTTGTAAGATAAAACTGTAATGAGATATTTAATCTGAAAACAACGCTGAGTAAAACTTTTTTCAGTGTGGGAATGGAAACTGGGAGCAAAAGACACTGGAAAGACCTTGTTTCCAAAATGAGTGGAGTCAACTTTATTTCAGCAAATTTACTGATAATTTGTGATGATCTGGGAGCAGAAATAGGATTCTAGCTGGTGCAGTGCTGAGCTAAGCTCAGACTGCCAGCTGGTTTAGGAAGTCTTTACCTTGATCAGTTTAGGACATTTCTCTTTCTTCGACTTTAGCCACTTGGGGTTAAATATCAGTGCTGGGAGAAAAGCAACTGCATTTTTATAGAGTTTATTTATAACAACTTTAGCATTTTGTTATTCATTTGGAATTATCAGTTTCTTGCTAGTTCACTGGCTGATTAATCTTACTTTCCTTTTTTGTTCCTTCTAGATCTGCTGTGGTTAGATGCACAATCTCTCTTTCTCTGCAAGGCAGAGGTGTACCCAACAGCTGTGAGATATTTTTGGCTTTTTGGTTTAGAGGGGGCCTATGAAAACTTCATGTCTATTTTGTGTACATTTTCCTCCTGCAATCCCTCTGGTATTCAAGTGAATCAAAGGAAATGAAGTTAAAAAAAAAAAAAAGAATGTTTAAATCTGGTTTGACTAAACATGTGAAATGAATGACTTTGCATGTAGATGTGAAAATGGACTTCTCTGCAGGATGCCCTTTACCTTGAAACATTTTCAGTATTTATAGTATCTTTTGACAAACATCAGATGCCTTTGTGGGTCATGAAGAAACTTGACACCAGGTAAGAAAAATGTTTCAGTACGAGAATTTGGGTCTAGGAGCTGAACCCAAGGCTCCTGGGCTTTGGACTAGTACTTTAACAATGGGGATGTTGCACCTTTTGTCTTGGATACCTGTATAGTTAATAAAGCCTGTACTTTTGCTATTTTTAGAATCATAGAATCATAGAACATCCTGAGTTGGAAGGGACCCACAAGGATCTTTGAGTCCAACTCCTGACTCCACACAGGGCAACCTAAAAGTTAAACCATATATCTAAGAGTGCCGTCCAAATGCTTCTTGAACACCAACAGGCTTGGAACCATGACCACTTCCCTGGGGAGCTTGTTCCAGTGCTTGACCACCCTCTCAGTGAAGAACTTCTTCCTAATATCCAATCTGAATATACTACTATTGCAGTGAAGTACATACATATAGGATGTCACCTTCAATCAGCTTGAAACAACTGATGTGGAGTATGGAGACTCCTATTAGCTAGGACAAGTTACTGGAGCGCAGGATGCACAGATTTTCTGTCTGTGGCATCAGCTGCCTGTTGTTTCCTTGGAGGAGCTGGAAACACAGGTGTAGGTTCACAAATCCCTGAATGGTTTAAACCTAATTTCTTGAGAAACTGCATCTTCTGCCATTGTATCAGAACTGAAGAGACTGGGGAATGTAACCAGATACCTTTGGGATTCTTAGTAGGGAGGATGTTACCCTTCAGCATAGATCATAGAATCATAGAATCATTAAGGTTGGAAAAGACCTCTAAGATCATCGAGTCCAACCGCCAACCCAACACCACCATGCCCACTAAACCATGTCCCTAAGCACCACATCTACATGCATATCACCCTTGGGAGCTTCTTGGTTTTGATACCAACCACCCTTGGGCTGAAATAAAAAAAGCTGATCTTTGGACCAAATGGCAATCTCCATCTACCTGGTGGGATGTGGGGAATTCCTGACAGACTGACGTGTGAGGAAATAAAAGTGCTTAATGTTTAACTGTCATTTCATTTCATTTGTAAGTCTGGGAGTGTAGAAGTCCTGATTTCAGCTCTTATTGGCATGCTTTTTTTAGCATATATCACAAGAATGATCAAGGTTGAAGTAGGACAGATGTGAAGAACCTCTACTAAAAATGGATTACTAAAATATTTCAGAATTGTGAATGAATTTAGACTCAGTCTTCTAAGAAAGAGAGATGTAGTTGTCCTCTTGTAAATGTAGGGAACTTTAAGGCCAGCATTTTCAGAGGTGAGTGTTGGTTGCCTCAGTATTTCAGTATGCAGTGGAGATATTTTCATTGTTTACGGCTTAGCATGTCCTGGGTTGGGTAATTACAAACCAGTGCACCGCATTAGTCACTTTTGAAATATTTGCCTAGCCATGAAAAAATCTTGACAGATTTGGAATGAGAATACAGATTTCACAGGTCCCAGTCACTGCCTTGAACAAGTTTATTGCTGTTAAATCTTATTTGCTTGTATATATGCATTACAAGAATGGATTATGATCTGACATTTTTCATTTGTATGTGATATTCATATACAGATTATTGAAATTTTCTGTTGACTAGACCTGGTAGGGAAGAAGAGGTCCAACTGTAATTGTTTTCCAAATGTTACTATAAATAATTCATCTATTTAAGCTGAAGTTTCTAAACTGCATCTATTTTGGTTGTGTTTTTAAGCTGTTTTCAGTGTGGGTGGAAGCAAACTTTTCATTTAAATGTTAATTTTCATTTTGTGATACTTTTGCTTCAAATAGTGGCCTCATTATTTACAAAAATAAACATTATTTTTCTCAAGTGAGTGTGTCAGATTCTGGTTATATACATTCAAACCCAGGCTTGCTAGCATTTTCACTTCATATGAAGAGGGTTAATTATGAACTAGACTACAGATCTCAAATACATCAGCAAGCTAAGTAGCTGGTGACTGCTGCAATCAGTTAACTGCAAGGAAATGAAACAGAACTTATTTACATTTAGAGTGATGCCTGAGTTCTTAATCACCTCAAAGCATTTAAAAATTAACTTTACTACCAACAGCTCAAGAGGCATAATGAACCCCAGGAGGGAGTTTTCTTCTGTTTCATTTTCATTGAAGCCGTCTATTCATTTACATCAGACTACTCTCACTCCAGACTGTTTTCTTGCTAAAACCTCAAAAGTTTCCTTATTTCATTTTCTTAAATAACTTGTGGTTCATTTGGTATGCTTCATCATAAATTAGTATTAAAACTGTGCAAAAACTCGTGGCAACTACTGAAGTACATGCAGATGCAAATTCTTTAAGGACAAATAGAAGCAAACAGCTTAGTATTTCTGTGTTTTGTTGTAGACGTATCTATGTATTAAAAAGGCAACAAAATATCTTTAATTATCATCTTCATGCTTTCCTGAGCTTTTGCACCTGCACAAGCACATTTTATGATTTTACACATGGACACACTCACGCTCCAGAAAGGGGGCTACACGATGTAATCAAATAACCAGCTAACAGCCTGACCAGTAATGACATTTGACAATTGGCAATTTAGGAGATGGAAGCAAAGATATTGAAACTAGTACGAATTCTCCAAGCTTTCCACCATAACTTTGTTTTATCTTGGCTCTTATTTGCCCTGAATCCCCTAATAGGAGCAATCCTTTCATAATATACTCAGCCAACCCATTATTTCTGTATACTTTTTTTCCATTGCTACAAACATGAAGCACTAACACCTCCAAAAGTGGCCTGTTCCCTTGGGAAAGGTCTCAGCTATGAGGGGAAAAAAAAATCTTTTCTTTGGAAGTTTCCCGTTAAGGTTTGAACTATTTTCCTGGGCTATTTACAGCTGAAGTGAAGGTGATATTTTGAGAGACAATGGTAATGAAGAGTACAGCAATCCAGCAAAACTTAATAGGGGTAAAGCTTAAAGCAGAAGCTTCTTTTCTTTTTATTGGTGATTTAATGGACAAATTGAATTTAGGTGTTTATACATCTATTAAGATAAGCAGTTGTGCTAGCAGCGCAGGTTATTTTTTTAATATAAGAGACAACATAATAGTACCATGGCAGTTTTAGTAAACAGTAGATACATAGTTACAGTAGATATGTACATGTTTATTTAGTAAAGCTATAGGCGTAGTTCTTTTGACACTTTTCCCATTGTCTGCTCTTTCAATGAAATTTTAGTCATAAATCTAATAAACTTATAAATGGATTGTTGTGACAGCTTTTGTTACCTGTATTTTTAGAAAGCAATTAGTGTATGCAACGGTAAATCTCAGGTCTCTAATAATTTAGGCCTCTTGTGGGATAGTGTCATCAAACTGAACTGAGGTGTTACGAAGAGCAGCTGTAGTTTGTGGGGCATTTGAACCACCACGGCTGCCAGAGAGAGTAACCCTGCCCCAACTGCCTCCCTCTTCCTCCCGCCGGTCACCTTAGCTCTGCACCCTCTGACCTGCTGCGGCTGCTTGGTAAATTGGATTGAAGAGCTGATACTTTGGGAAAATAAGTGGCGTTAGCACTTGTGCAGCCTGGGGTAGTGTGGAGCTGGAAATAAAGGCCAAGGATGGGAAAGAGAAGCTAGGGTCTGTTTTTTCTAATGACCATGTCACCTCAATACTGTCAGACTGTGGCCTCAGTAGAGAAAAAGAAATGTACTGGTTGCAGTTAAGGGGAAATAAATGTTTTCACTTAAGTAACCTAGACACCGGCACTACAGTTGTAAGGAACGAGTGTCTATATTTATGAAACAAGTAACGTTCAGTCTTGTAAATCCTTTTTCAGTTGGGAGGGTAACAATACTGCAAACGAAATCTCTTCATCTTTTTACTGAGGTGATAAATACTCTGATTGGGAGACAGATGGATTTTTCTGAGTGCTGTCCTGGGGACAGATGTGACTGCTGATAGCTGTCACCTTGGGGGACACTAGTACGATATCTACGCACCTCGCTGGTGAAGCTTGAGGGACTGTTTCCTTTCTTAGCCTAAAGTTGCATAGTTAATATTACTCTTTATCTCTGCAGGAAATGGAATGTGACACGTGGCGAGGCTGGGGGCTAGTATTGCTTCAGCTAGCTGTTTTGTAAAAGAGCCGGAAAGTTTCTTACAATGATTTAAAACAAAAGGGTGCTGTTGTGTGTATCAGTGTTCAACATTTCAAATCTGTAAAATGATTCTCATGATGGACCATGTCACCTGTTGGATTTGATGTTCTCTTTCAAAAGATTTGAATTAGCTCATTTCCTCTTTACATATCAAATTGTCCTGAACTCTAGGGTTTCTGTAAATAACTTATTTAGACTACAAAGAGCCAGAGTTTGTAATTTAAAAAAAAAATTAATTTGCTTACCGTTGAGTGAAAGGTTTTAACCATTTTCTTTCTTACCTATTTTCCTATCCTATTTCTAACCTACCTCCTTTAAATTTCTTTTTATTTTTAATATTCCCCTTGTTATGAGCCCTGACCAATTGTAGAAAAGTCTAAAAATATGCTATGTTTTCTTATCCTACAGTTTCAATGCATTTTGATATAGATGGCTATGCAGCAAATCTGACAGGGCTGAAGGAATGAGCAGGACCCGATCCTGCATTTAATAATACGTGAGCAGCCCACTTTCCACTTTCCCTGTAGCGAGTACCGCGCACCTCTGCTATTACTTGCTGGATAAAAGCTCCGAGGAGAGTTTCTCACCTTTTATATTCTGTTTGTTTTCATAACTTTTTTTCTTCAAAGTTAAGTATCTTTGTTTCCTTACTAGAGACCATAGTTGTCTCTGGAGTTTACCTCAGTTTTCCTCTAAAAAACCATCTATATTTTCATCTTGATTTATATTTGCTGAGTGAGAGGAACAGATCTGTCTGTCAGTTCAGTCAAACTCTTTCCAGACATTTACTCTGTGAAAGGCTTTGATGCAAACCAATACATTTTAGAAGTTTTTTTCAGTATCATTTCATAGAGGTTAGTTTTTCTGGGTTGTATTGTAGCCAATGGTGCCTGAGTCCCTTTTGATTTAGTTTTAAATGACTTCTGATATAAATGCTTTCAGGACTCCTGCCAAGCAGTGTACTACTATTTCCCTGTCCCTCATTTCAGCCAAAACCTTGTAATGTAGTTTTATTGTTTTGACTGGTTGTGACATTGATTTTGAAGGATTTGTAATATACAATAAAACACTATACTCATTCAAAACATGACAAACTTCTGCAGTAAACGTTTCTTCGTAAACATATCCTTTCATTGGTTTATAGGTATTATTTGACTCTGGCTAGCAATGGGGATTGTCTGTGTGACCATGTTTAATGTGATATACAGTATTAAGTCTTTTGGCTGAATTCACTGGTAGTTTGTTAGAGACTTTATGCAATAGTGTGAATCCATACTTTCTATTTTCTTAACTCTGGTTTTTTCCTTCTTTCTTCATGTTTTCAAAATGTGGGACAGAATTTAAGGTAGATTTCCAGCTGGGAGAGTTAATATCTCCATTGCCTAATACAAAAGCAGCTAAAATTACTCTGGGAGGATCTAGCAGGAGTTTGGGATGCAAAAATACTGAAAACATTCATAACTAGGGAAATTTCACGCAGTCATTCATTTCCTATTAGCCCCTGACCTTCCTAAAAATGATTTTATATGGAGCATGTTCCGATATCATGGTTTTGTAGGAAATTAATGTCAGGTAACAAATCACTGGGAATGAATTATCCAGTGTGCTAACAGAATTGTTCAGATCTGGGTACTCCTCAGGCACTGTCAGCAGAAACTGAGCTGGAACTCTAATTCCTGAGTGTTGCCTGCTATTGCAGATTTAGTGTCCTGCTTTACATTATTTGTACTGAAGGAGTTAGAAAAAGGCTGCCTGGCAGCTGCCTCCTTTGGGAATCCCTGCTAAAATGAAATGTATATTTCATAAGGCCATCCCAGGGAGCAAAATTTTAAGTAAACATACATTTTAAATGAGTAAGCAATTGTCTACTGGGAAACTGTGTATGGAGCTTTATTTTTAGATATATATACTCATCTTTCAGTGTGGGGAATTACACACATAATCCACAAATAGAGAACATGCTAGTTAATGCTTAACATCCCTCTAAACACAGCCTTGCAAGCTAAATTAGTAAACACTATAGAAAGAATATTCTCTGCATAAGGCCCAGTTTCACTAAAGTCAAGTCAAAGCTCTGCAGCCATAGGAGAGTTTTTTATTGACATATAAACTCTGAAATGGATCTGGTTGGGTATTCCTGGAGAGCACATTTTAACTGGATTTACCTGCAGTGACTTGAAGGTAACAGTATATTTGGAATATTTTTGGATATTGATATGTATTTGTGTGACACAGTTCCTGTAGTCATAATTCAACTTGCATAGGTTGGTTTGTTTAAGGTTTGTCAGAGACTGGACACAGTGAATGTTTAACGTCTCATAACTTTAAACATCTGTGGGGTAGATGTCTATACCTGAGCTAGTTATTCTGGGCTCCCCTTATTATCAGTGGGAGAAGTAGATACTTTTGTAATGTATTCAGATAGTTTGTTTTAGATCTCTGCTTAGGATGAGATGTCTTAGTCCCTGGTCTCTGTCATCTACATTGACTATGCACAGAGACTAGGATGGCTGGTTCAGATCTAGATGTCTGTCTCTAGCTGAAGTCATAGGAACCCTACCAATGCTGGCTAGCAAGACATTTTTTTTTCTTTGGGATAAAATCCTACAGTTGCATTTTTAATATTAATAATTTGATAGAATTCAGTTTGGTTTTATATGTTTATGTAGTAAGATTGGACCTGAGTGGTAAGTGAAGAAAATTTGATGAATTATTCAATGCTTTTCTCTTTATTCACTTCTATAGTTCAACAGAGCTATAAATAAAGGCCATTTATTTATGTGTGTGTATATATATATATTTGGAAAAAATCTTTGGGACAAGGTGAACAGAGTGATTTCTTTGTTGCTTTTTTACACTGCAATTCAAGCTTGCTCCTATGATACCTTTTCTGAACTGATTGCATCAGTCTAAAAGAATAGATTGTCAAATACACAAAGAACAAAAATAAAATAAAGTAAAAAGAATGCCTTCAGATCTGGACCCTTCATCCTTTTAAATCCTCTTGCATTTTCAGAAAGCACTCAGATCTTACCTGCTGCCTATGAAAAATAGCCACATTAAAATTAGCAGCACTCAAAGACAAGTTAGAGGATCATCGCAGAGATTTTAATGTACACAGCACATCCTGTGCTCATAGGTACATGTAAAACTGATTAGGAAGTCACAGGGTGGGTAGTCTGATTCTTTGTTAATAAGACGTAGCAACTGTACCTCTTCTATATATATGCGTGCTCATTAACAATGAGAGACTTATATGGTTTCAAATGTATTAATTCCCCTTTGTCCTTGCCTTGCACTGCTCTGTGAGTAGGAAAACAGGTCACTTGAGAATTAGATGCCGTCAAGAGCGTGCTCTGACAGGGCTGCCTTTAGTCGATCTTTCACGTGGGAAGAGTCACTGCGAAGGGGTTCCTCTTCTATGTACCAGGTGCATGCTGCATGCCCGCACCACTGCCTTCTCTGCAAGGACTTGGTGTAGCAGGTCCTTGTGCAATTTGGTGAGGTGATTGAAAGCGAAGGGGGGAACTACAGGAAAAAGACACAGAAAAGATAAAGATTTCACGGTGCCTTGATCTCACAAGTTTTTCTTACCTTGTCCCCTGTACTTTTTACATTGCTTATATCAATACCCAAAATTACATCAGTATCCAGGAAAGGATTAATCCCAAGTTCAACAAGTCAGTATAAAACTAGAAGATTCAGTATAAAACCAGGTGTCACTTTTTTTCTGTCCTGCAGCAGGAGAAGGGAGTCAGTATTTAAAGTGTGTGTAAATGGACAAAATGTCAGTGTATGCAGTCTGGTTAAAAATCAGCCCCCGGCTCAGTGTGAAGTTGGAGGATGGGCCATTAACTTTGGGCGTGCAAACGTAGAAGCTGCGAAGGTAGAAGAAAACTGATGGTACAGGACTGACTGAGCATAAGCAAGAGGAAAAACTTGCTTCTTGGGTAGTTCCTATTTTCCTGACACTTGGTTTCTTTTTCATTTTATCTTTTTTTCCCTTTGCAATATGCCAGCTGCAGGTTAATGGGATACTCAGGTGGATGAGGGATGCAGGTCCTTACAGTTCACTGGACTTAATTCTTAATAGTTTTCAGTTAAAAAAAAAAAAATGTCACTCTTGCTCATACACCGCAATCTGCTATTACAACTCTTTTTGTGTTTGTGGTTGTTGGCGTATTTTTTCAAGCACTTGTGTAATAGTGTATTAGAGAGGTATGATGGGTAGATGTAGGTAAACGTTGATACATTAATTCTGACCACTATGTGTAGTGTAAAATTCATACTGAATTTGATGTATACAGTACATTTTCTGTATACCAATCTATTTAATTTTTTCCTATACAGAAACTACCTAAATTTAGCCTTTTTAACAATAAAGAACCCATGTAGGTCATCAGATGTTAGACCTCCTTCCTTCTCTTGCAATGTCTTTTATTTTTGAGCAACATCGTAGTAACATGAGACCATGACAGCCTTTAAAAAATGTATACTTCAGTGAACAAAAAAAGATTATGAAATTTCTGATCAATGCTCTGAGGGATTGTTTTTGCATTGATATTGTATTACAAATGATAGACTACATCGTAACTTAACAAAGGCATGTCTGCTCACTTCCAGCTGATGGTGTCAAAAATAACTTTCAGTGGTAGCATTTTGAATTGTTAATTGTACTGTTGTTCTACGCTGAAATCCTTGACCTAAATATTTATGAGGGAATCGGTTCTACAGTACACTACACTAGTGCCCTGCAATATGGCCATGTAAGCAAGAGTAACCTTGATTATTCGCATGCTCCCAGAGACAGTGGCAGTGCTTGGGAGTGGGAAGTCTGAGCCCCTGGATCCTGGGGGTTTCTCTCTTGCTCATTTTCTGTGTTTTATTCTCTCCCTGCAGATCAAACATTCCCTGAAGTGTGGTAGAAGGCAGGAAGAATGACACTTGCTAATTTGAATTTCAGAAAGCACCTAAACCACATTCTGATCTCCAGGTAAGTGTCTGTGAGCCACTTGGCTTTGACACTTGTTAAAACTTAATCACATACCTTTTTGGTGCCAAGCTACTGTATGCAGACCAAAGAGAGGAGTATGTGTGTGCATGTGCTTGTGTTTGTGGGGGAGGGAATATTTTATTTGTTTGTACAGATGATGTGAAGTGAAAACAACATCACTCTGCAAAAGATGAGATCAGCTTATGAAAAAGGAGGAAAGATTTAGTGACAACTGAAAACCTTAAACTACAGGTGTCCTGATGCAGTTGCTCTATGCAAGATCTCAAGAAGGAAACATCTGGGAACATGTAATTTACTAATTTAGATCAGGCTTTATTTTCATGTGTTCATTCTCTTCCTCTTCCCCCAAACTGCTTTTTAAAAATACCCTCAGGCATGTCATGGGCTCTATCAAAGTCCTTTCTTAAGCTGTCAAATGTAAAGGAGAAGGAAAACAAATAGCATATTCTAAATGTCAATGGTAACTAAACAGTTTCTCTCTGTGAAGATCTGGATATCTCCAAAGAATTTTGGAGCATGTTATCTATACTGTGAAGCTCAGTATTAACCCTGTAAAGGGTGTATATACTGACCAGTGACTCAAAATGAAGTCTTTTGCTTTAGATGCCTCATCATAATTATTAGACTGAAGACTGCAAAATGTTTCCCGTGCTTTCACTTACATTTGAAAACAAATTCATTTCAGTCAGGACTGGGCTGCTTCTTTTGGAAGTATTTGAGCCACTGAGTTTTGCCAGCCTAAACGCTTATGGGAGGTTTGTTGTGCATGATCTTGCTCAAATATTGCATATGCCAAAAGTGCTATGCTGAGATAGCCACCTATGTTGGTGCTGGTGCAAGACTGACTCACTGTCTGCTTTAGATATCAGACTGAGATACAATCTGGTGCACCAAAATTTAGGAGCCTGTGTTCCTCATAGAGTCGGTGGAAAGGGGTGGGCACCTCTGAAAGGTGACCTGTGCAAACTGTCAAGGAGGGTGGTAAGGATATGCCCCACTGTGTTTGCTTGCAGCCTAAATATATCTGACAAACAATATTTCTATCAGTTTCATGGTATGTTTACTAATAGCAAAGTCAGCTGGCATATTTTATGCTCAGGTAAATATGGCTTAATGCATGAAATGGAAAGAATTCCCAGGCTCCCTGGTAGGGATACTTCATGGGACGTGGGGCACAGTTGCAGTTAGCACTGTGCATGTGATTGGTGAAGGGGGAAAATAGACCATTAAATGCTGTGCGATGCAGGTACTGGAGATGCTGCGTGACACTGCTGAACAGAGCAGAGGTGTGTGATCCCTTAAACATACTTTCCATCAAATGATTAAATGCAGCAGTCCTGCTGCATCCCATGTACTTTCCGGAACAGGATGATACATGAAAACTTAACAGTCTTGAACTATGTAAAATATTGTTAGGTATAACGACCTTGTCTAGGAAGTTCAAAAGTAAACCAGGAAGTGTGCAAAAGAGGATAGTTTGTTCTCCATGTTCTTGGTGGACAGTACAGCAAAACATGTGCTTAAGCCGTAGCAGAGAAGACTCCAGTGAGATACAAGAAAAGCCTTTCTAAGGACCACTGAAAGAGGCTGTGTGAAGGCTGTGAAATTGTCATCCTCGAGAATCTCTAGCTTGGCAAAACACGTCCGTTGTGTCTGCCATGCAGGGCTGAGCTGCCGTTGAGCCTGTGGTGAGTGCTGGCAGGGAGATGGTGGTATCAACAGCTGAGATGGGAGCTGCAGCGAACACCTGAGCGGTACCCAGGAGGTGGTTTGCTAAAGAGTACAGTTTTGGCTGGGTTTTTCTAAGGTCGGCACCGAGACTCCTCAGTTTCCGTATTAGTGGTCTCAGCCTTCCCTGACACGCAGCGTTGCTTTAGTAGCAGGGAGGAGCGAGGCAGTTTTTGTCAGCAGAGAGATCCAGGAGTTGTGCTTGCTGCCAATTATTCAGACAGCCGTCAGGAAGGGCTTGTTTACCAGAACAGTTTTCTTCAGCGATTTCCCACCTCGGAATGGAGCGTGATCCTTTTCACGTGTTGTGAGCACTATTTATAGTTAAGCAGCGAGAAATAACGCTTGCAGCAGAACTGACACAGTTGTTCGATGCAATGTATGATTTCTCCCCAACCCCAGATGTAATAAACACAATCTGTGATATACATTTTATCTATAAACACAATTAATCACAGTGATTAATTCTCATGATCTCTTAGCCTGTTAATAAAGTGAAGAAATACTGCTTAACAGGTATAGCAATGGGTTGAGGAAAGACATTTCTGAATCACTGTTTTACCCACTGTGGACACATCACTTTGCCTCTGTGTGCTCGGTGAAGTCCCCAGAGATTACTCCATCTTCATGAAAGTACTGAATAAAGATAGATTCAGGTCAGGATGTTCTGGAGGTAAGAACATCATCTGTACTGTGCAATATTAGTGTCTTTTCATATGGTTCCTAATGTGCATTTTTAATACTTTTGAGAAGGCAATTTGTTACTATTTTTCAATCTATCAATGCATACATAGCATTTTCTGGTATTCCTAAAAAGGCACAGTCTTGTTCTCAGTGCAAAAACTGGGCCTTAAGGAACTTATGCTGTGAATGTGTCTTGTCACTGGAGAAAGTCTGTGCTTGTGAAACGCAAGCTGGCAATGGATGGTGTGGAGCTACTTGAATGGAGCTTGGAAAAGATGTAATACCTCCCCTTCGGTCTTCTGCATATGTGTCCTGTGTCCAAATAAAGGAGAATGGAGGCTGGTTCCTTAGCTTCATGGATCACCAATCACATCACATTGTGATCCATGGATCAAAACTGAGGCCAAGAGGGTAGGAAGCCAGGTTAGACCTTCTCCTTCCTCCTTCCCGCCTATCTGGGGTTTCTTTCTCCCCTTTGGTACACAGCGCCTGTATTTCCAGTGGGGCAGCAATGACCATTTTGACAAGGCACTATGCAAGGACAGCAGGAGAGGGAGGCCCAGCACTTTGCTTGCAGCACACCATGCGAGCGCTAGCTGCAGCTTTGCCCTAAAGGATCTTATTCCTGCTGACAAGTCCATATTTATACAGGATGTTGTAATACTGGTTTGCAAATGGGGTGATTGAGATAGTTGGCATGATAGCTGGACCTCAAAGCCCAATGCCTTGCAGCACTGTTGACGGTGTCATCAAGGCTAACTGCCCTGATGTCCACCCTCCCACATCTTGCAGCACCCTCTGAGGGGCGCTGAAAACCCCCTGTGAAGGGAGGTTACATCCCTGACTGTGTCTCCGAGGCGTGCCCTGTAGCTGCAAGGGCTGCATCACTGCTGTTCCAGGGACCCTTGTGCTGTACCCAGGCCTGTGCTCGCCATCAGGCTTGCAGACACTCAGTGGCTGGGCTGGCAGTGGTGGCATCTCCACAGTTTGCCTAGTAAGGGCAATGCACCAATGAGCATCTCTGTGCCACCTTATCCTTCCTCCATGCGAAGGCACAGCCTCTATTTGTAAGCTCAGACAATGGGAAGTTGCAAGTTGAGGAATTTGCAAGTTCCGCACTTGGGAACCAGTGGGGAGGGCTGACAACCATTGGGCCTGCATCTGGCCGTGACCCTGGTTTCTTCCCCTCCTCCCCTGCCATTTGCTATGAGACCCTGTGTCTTATGTAGGGTTGCATAGTAGGCTCATAACATCTGCACAGTGTGGAAAAATAGGAGGCTGAGTGATAGATGACTTATTGCATGCCACAAAACCTGTGGCCCAAGTTTTTCTTTGTGCCTACCCATAGGAGGTACAGCTAGATATGCTGGGAGTGACCCGAACACCTTTGGTGTGGAGGCACACAGGATATTCTGGACTCCCTCAGGAGCTTTCTGTCTGAGCAGTGTAGACAAAGGCACCCTGTAAAAAATCACAGTTCCATTTTTATCTCAGTGGCAGAATACAAAATTCAAACCGAATCCAACTCTGGATATCCTTAAGTTGCTTCCAGACAGCAGACTAAACTTTCCTGAGCTGAACAGGGCACATGAAGTCTGAAGCCAAGTCTGAGTTTTCCAGATTGAGCCAGGATCTAGTTAGAAAAAAAAGAACATCTTATTTATAATAGGAAATGGGTACTTGACTAACGGGGTGTGGCATGTATTTGTGAAGGCTTCAGACTGAAAACTAAGCAGGCTGGTTGTGTGCAGGCTGCGTTTCAGCGGAAGGGCTCCAGGTATGCATTTCCGAGGCCAGCAGGCATGTGCTCGGCACTGGTGAGGCCGCACCTCGAACACTGTGTTCAGTTTTGGGCCCCTCACTACAAGAAGGAC
>NW_008795194.1:6954395-6960987 GCF_000699145.1 Aptenodytes forsteri
ATGGTGGTGTTGGGTCGACGGTTGGACTCGATGATCTTAGAGGTCTTTTCCAACCTTAATGATTCTATGATTCTATGTTTCTATGCTTCTTAAATCTGTCTGCCAACCTGAGCAAAACCTGCACTCACAGCTTGAAGGTCTGCTATATACACCTTGTGTATAGCAGGACATATATAGGGTTTGAGTGGAATGTTATTCATGAATGGATACAATAGAGACAAACTATAGGAAAAAATGTTGAAAGGAAAGGAAATAGCATTCAGGAGGACAAGGAAGACAAGCAGCACAGGGGCAGTCTAACGATGTGACAGACCCAGAGACAGCTCTAGAGCTCCGACACAATTATTCCTGGACCTGGTTGTCGTAGCTGCTTTGGCATGTGGTCCAGTAACTGGGATCAGGGAATAATGATCAGAGCAGTGGTAGGTTATGGTTTTGTACAGCTCACCACAAGCTTTCTCTTTCCTGTCAGAAAGTATGTATATTGGTTTTTAAAAGTAACTTTAAAACCTCTCTCAAATATTATTTTTGATGACACTGATTTTGGAGAAATCCTGTCACTGAAGTAAAGAAACTTTCTAAAATACTCTTTTCTCATGGCGCTACGTTTTACGAGGAAAAAAAGAAGTCCCTAGTAGCTCACCTATATTAGAAAAGATGTATGGACATGGATTTGTTCTAAGTACAAGAATCCATACTGACAAGTGTGATCTTGTGAACGCTTTTTCTAGTATACATCTACCAATGTGAGTATAATTGTGTGAATGACTTGTGAGTTTTATGAGTGCACAGCAACAGGGGCAGGTAAAATGTTAGCTGCTTTTAACAGCAGTTATGCTTTGCTATTCCCTATTATTTTCAAGAATAGAAAAGTGTTTTATGAAAGGGAAGGACTTTCAGATGTAGTTCTGAGTGTTGAGGGTAAGCTCAGCACATTGCCTTCTCACTGTTCTTGGACTTGGTCCTCCCCAGCTTTGTGTGCAGAATTTCTATTGGCCTCAGTGGTACTTCTCCACCCAGATGGAGAGGTCTGTTTAACAGTGCACGTGTGCTATTAAGGCACCATAAAGAGCTGGAGATGAAGGACATCACAGGCTTAATTAAACATCCCTATGTTATTCCTCTCACAAACATTAAGGTACAAAGTGACAAAGACTTGGAGGCTACAACAAAGTAGAGAATGTTTGGATCTAGTTATGTCAGTGAGGCTGGGGACCACCTTGCCTCTTAATGGCCAAGATATAATTTTCATTATTTCAGCTCTCTGAGAAACTTGCAGGAGTATAATCCAGACTACTTAAAGGATTTGCCTCCATATGGTATGCTGATACATATATTAAGGCTATAGGTTTGTCCATAATCATGTTGGTATAATGTAAATATCATCAACAGTATTTCATACATAATGACCTACTGAAAAATTGAGAGTGGGAAAGAAAGTGATAAGTATTGATATTTCTGAAATAATGGACATGTCAGAGCTAAGAGCTGCAGGATCCAGGAATTGATTTTATTTTATTTACTTTTTAATGTGAAGAAACAGAAAACCTGTTGAGCATGCAGTAACTTTAGAAGCCAATGCAATATGGACTACTCACAAAGGCATTCACATTTTGTGGGTGTAATTAATAATTAAACTCTCATCTTTTTGGAACAACGAATATTTGGACAGAAAGTGGAGGCCTACTGTGAAAAAATCTGTGAAAAGCATATATATCTCCAGTTTCCATTCGTCTGCTGTAGTCACTAGTATGCTGCCTAGTTAAAGGGATTTTGAATCCTTGTTTATGGCAATCATTTTACTTTAGGTTTTCATATTCGACTTACATTATAACGCCCTTAATAGAGATATATGTTTAGCACCACAGTCTATGCAATAGAGCAAGGGTAGAAAGTTGCATACTGTTTGAAAAGAATACTTTCTGTGCAGTATTTATGAGATACACTAATTCAAAAGTGTGCTCCAAAGCAGCATTGATACAGAAAACCAATCCTCACTATTGTTTGGCTTACTCCTCCTTAAAATTTTGAACAAGCAGGAAAAATCTCCATAGGTCTGTTACTCATTGCTTAGTTGGCCTTTCACACTGAAATATTTCTCTCACCTCTAGCCTAATTCTCCCTTATTGCAATCTTTTCTCTTTTTTGGAGGTTATGGAAAACAATTCATTATCTTCTTTCACAAAGAATCTTTCTGAAAATTTGAAAACTGTTATCAAATCTCCTCCTAGTCTTCCCCACCCTGGATTAAGCAAGCCCAGTTCTTGCAAAGTCTTATGCTAGATCACTTTTTTTGGAAGTTCACTCTTATTTCTGTTTTTGGGACTTTCTCCAGCTGGTCGATGTATTCCTTGACATGTGATAACCTGCAGTGTCACAGGGATCCAGGTAAAGGATTACCAACTCCGAGTAGAGTGGAAGCAATGTTTTGTGTGTTTAACATAAAACGTACTCATTTGCTCTAACCCAGCCTGATTGCTTCTTATGCAATGGTATGATTTTATTGCTTGTTTGTGATCCATTCTAATTGTTGGGTTCTTTTCTACACTGTGCTTGTCTTGCTAGTCATACTCCAGCTTACATTTGTGCAGATAATTTTACTCGTGCACATGCATGTGAATTCATTTAATTGTTTAGCTGAATTCAGATTTCTGCTGTTCACCAAGATCATTTAAAATGTACATTCTGCACTCTGACGGGTTTGAAGCCTTTTTAGCTTAGTGTCATTTTCAAATGCAAAAAGTATCTTAATCTATCAACCAGTTCACTAATGAATATGTCATACAGAAGGATTCTTGCAGAACCTGACCTGATGCATCTTGCTCATTTGAAAATGAATCATTGATAACTATTCTTTGAATGGGATTTCCCAAGTAACTGTCTAACTACCTTAAATCCGCTTGTCTATGGGAATGTCCTGTGAGATGTCAAAAGCCAAAATCCAGATGCATGACAGTATTTATTCTCCTCTATCCTTAAAGCTTGTTATCTGCCATAGAGAGAAATAAATTTGTCCTGACATGATTTATTTATTAAAAATTAATCTTGGCTCTTACTTACATCCTGGTTATATTCCAGATTCTTACAAATAGTCCTTTTCATTATTTGTTCTGATATTTTTCTGGTGATTGAAGTTAGTCTCTGTTCTCCTTTTTGACATTTTAAAAGTAAGTAAATGTTTGCCCTTTCTAGTATTCTGGAATCTGTATTCCTAAAGTTGCTAAAGATAATTGCTGATGGCTCTGAAAACTGTTTTCTGTGTTCTCAGTGCTGAATTACATCAGGCCTAGCCACCTTGAAAACTACTACATTATCTATGTAGATTCTACCATTATTCTTTCCTTTTTTCTAGCGTGATTTTCACCCTTCTATTTATAATTTTAATGGAATTGGCTATGACATTAAAACTGATCTTTTAAGCAAAGGCTGAAGCAAAAAGATCATTGAACACTTTCCAGATACAGTGATAATGCTGTAACTATGATAGCCTAAGAGTGTAAGGAAGGAAAGGTTGTGGGGAAAAGGCAATCTCTTTTATTAATCCAATGGATATAGCTGGAAAATAGACAAGCATCTGCCTCAGGAGCTGGGTTTGTCTTCCTGAAGACTTTTTTATTTTTTTTTTTAACTACTAAATTAGTCAGTCTAATAAAAGATATCACTTTGCTCCCCAAATCCTAACTCAGAGTCAAAACTTTAGCCCACTTGCTAGTAATTAACTATATTTTGTTGTTAACTATTACCTTCTTCAGTTTTTCTCTTGTCAATAATGCACTTAAAAGTCTTTCCTCATGATGCTTTATTTCCCTTTCAAATTCTGTCACAGGCATGTTCCTGAGCTCATAGAAGTTTTTCTCCTATGGGTTTGTGTTATCATTTTATACTGGTCTTTAGTAATTTGTGCGGCTTCACATAGTTAATTTGATTATGCATTTTTTATGTGTCTTTCCTGGGTATTGGATCATTGAGGAATGCATGATCAGGCCAGACCAGTGTCCTAGAACACTTCGTACCTTTCCTTCAGATGGAGATAGCTAGCATTGTACAGATGCTAGTGGCTATGCCTAGTGCAGGATGAGCTCCTCAACTGAAGCTAAGGTTGAAGACTTCAAGAAGTGCTTGCAGTTTAAAAAAGAACTTGAAGTAAATGAGTCATGAGGACTGATATTCTGGAAGGAGAAATAGTAAGGATGCTGATAGTTTCTCTTTTAATGCAATGACCTTTGGCTCCCTGTAAAGTAGTACTAAAATAATAGAGAAAAATATTGCTAACTACCTGAAGTTGCCTATAGGCAACTTATTGATTCAGTAGATTGGGTTTTTTTCCCCTTCTATATTAAATGTGAAGAAGGACTAAAAAAATTGGCCTCAACATGTTAATGACATCAAATGTAGTACATATGTGGACTTTGAGGCATACGTCCAGATGAACCTGACTTTTTTTTTGTTTGTCTATAGAATTACGAATTTCGTGATCATGGAGAAAAAAAAATGTGTTATAGCAATGGATCATTTGATAGCTATGTGTCATAAAATTCTCCTCTGTGTACAAATTAAAATACATTTGGCTAAAAGCTCCATAGGTGCAAAGTTACTGAGGGTATCATAACCAAGTGAAGAGAATAGCATGTAGAGTCATAGTATGTTTCTGAGCAGCTGTCATGCTTCATTGCTGAAGTGGCAGTTTTTCAGCTGTGTGTAAGAGATGCAGAGCTGTATTTCAAAGATGACATTTTATTACACACTTGCTTTCCCAAGGGTAACTGGACACTTAAGTACATTGTACTAGTTTCAAACACCCCTTTCATTTTTATCAAGGCTAATTGTGATGGTATTCTAAATACTCATGTATACTGCTGGAGCCTCAACAATCCAAAAAGTAGTTTGTAAAAAAGACGACCCTGCATATCTGTACATATGAATATGGAATTTTAAATGTATATGTAAACATGGAATCTCTAGAAATTCTCTTAAAGGTAGCAAAATATTCCACAAATAGGAATCAAAGTACAAAGTATGTGTCAACAGTTATAATTATTTATGAATCCTTGGAGACTTGCTACCAGTGATCTCTGTTCATTGTGTTGGTTCTCTCCTGCTACCCCTCCAAGCTTGGCCATCTCTCCTTACTTTTGTAGGTGAATGGAGAAAAAGAAAGAGGGTTGTATTTCCGTTGGTTTGTGTATCTGGCTCTGCTCTTCTTTTCCTCTTTCTCTTTCCAAATTTAACCTCAAATTCTCTTCTTGTGCTCAGTGATGATTTCTTGGGGAAGCACTGGGGATCAAGGTTGCATATATGCATATAAGGGATTATATAAAGTGTAATGCGTTTAAAAGTTTATCATAACAGACTAAACCAACATATTGCTTGAGCTGGGGCTCAGAGTAGAATCAGCTGTAACAGTTTGGAAAATGTTAACATGCTCACTGGGCTTTACAAAGTAATGCCTGATGAGATTGACTCTAAAGAAGCATCATACTTTGCCCATAACTTAAACTTGTTCATCCTTGACTTCACACTTGATGAACAAGGTATAAAATATACATTAGGAACAAGAGCACGTTTCAATCCACTGCAAACATAGATCACTAGAGAGAATAAATCATAACCCAGCCAACTATGTTTTTCTCCTCCTGCTTCCTCTCCAAGCTCAATTAAGACTCAACATGTTTTTTCTTCTCCCTAGTTCCCTTTTATCTGCTCTCCTTCTCGTGTTTCCATGTCCTTCCCCCCATCTTCCTCTTTATCTGATGAGGCTGGTGCTGTAGGATAATGAGGTAATTCCTGCTAGTGTTGGAAGTCCCAGACACCTGGATGATATATTTTTTTTCTATTCCAGACTGGGTCAGATAAGACCTGATTACCCTTGGGTATTTCAGTGGTATATGTTCAGGTTAAGTTAGTCCTTCTGGGACCCAATAAAGTTTCTGTGCACTGCAAAATATGCAAACGTCCATCTTTAGATACAGCGATTTTGGTCTGGAAATTCAGATCTAGATGAATGGCTAAGAAATAGCCTAGATGTATAATGAACAGAAGTGTTTTAGGTTTGTCTTCCACCCTATCCAACACTTTACAGATGTCTAACCCCCGGCTCTCTTTCCTGGCATGGATCCAGTTCTGATTTGGCACTGATTCACTCTCCATATACAGTGAGTGCTCTCAATCTAGTGAATTTTTAAATACAACTGCTTTGCATACACTGTGTAGATAAAATATTAACCCCCCCCACCTCCTAAACTCAACCATCCCCCAACAAAATTTTGCAAAAAGTACCATTCCCAAGACTAATTGTTTTAGCAGAGTCTAATCTAAATTACATCTCAAACAAGGTAGTTTCCATATTTTTTTTAATTTTATGTAGCCATTAGAATTGCATGATTATTTCTTAAAACATTGGATTAATTTAGATCCAATAAAGCAATTTGTCCTGGTTTCAGCTGGGATAGAGTTAATTTTCTTTCTAGTAGCTGGTATAGTGCTGTGTTTTGGATTTAGTATGAGAGTAATGTTGATAACACACTGATGTTTTAGTTGTTGCTAAGTAGTGCTTACGCTAGTCAAGGCCTTTTCAGCTTCCCATGCTCTACCA
>NW_008795194.1:6965093-6965894 GCF_000699145.1 Aptenodytes forsteri
ATCCCAATGGATGTGATCAACAAAATAACAGCCATGTCTCCACCAACTAGCAAAAAGGAAACACAAGCTTTCTTAGGCATTGTGGTTTTTTTGAGAATGCATATTCCAAATTACAGTCTGATTGTAAGAGCTCTCTATCAATTGACCCCGAAGAAGAACGATTTCAAATGGGGCCCTGAGCAATGACAAGCTTTTGAACAAATTAAAGAGGAGATAGTTCACGCAGTAGCCCTGGGGCCAGTCCAGGCAGGACAAGATGTAGAAAATGTGCTCTACGTCAACAGCTGGGGGAACGGCCCTACCTGGAGCCTTTGGCAGAAAGCACCAGGGGAGACTCGAGGTTGACCCTTAGGATTTTGGAGTTGGGGATACAGAGGATCCGCTATACTCCATCTGTGAAAGAGATATTGGCAGCATATGAAGGGATTTGAGCTGCTTTGGAAGTGATTGGTACTGAAGCCCAGCTCCTTCTGGCACCAGTGGGTGGGTTGGATGTTCAAAGGGAGGGTGCCCTGCTATACTCCATCTGTGAAAGAGATATTGGCAGCATATGAAGGGATTTGAGCTGCTTTGGAAGTGATTGGTACTGAAGCACAGCTCCTTCTGGCACCAGTGGGTGGGTTGGATGTTCAAAGGGAGGGTGCCCTCTACACATCATGCAACTGATGCTACGTGGAGTAAGTGGGTCTCACTGATCACACAACGGGCTTGAATAGGAAACCCCAGTCGCCCAGGAATTTTGGAAGTGATCATGGACTGGCCAGAAGGCAAAGATTTCAGAATATCGCCAGAGGAGGAGGT
>NW_008795194.1:6968329-7004550 GCF_000699145.1 Aptenodytes forsteri
CTGCCGGGTTAAACCACAACACAATAATTATAACCAAAGGGATTAACAATTTAAGAGACCTCCAAAAAGGCTAATTACAGGGCCAGTCATTTAGCTGACTGTGTGATGATTCAACCCAGATTCCCATTTCTTAAGCTTTTGTGGACTCGCTCTTCTCCCTGGTGCTTTGATAGCAAGCTTGCATGCAAATACTTGCTTCTCTGTGACTGAGGCCTGTGCTGCTTTGGGCCAAAATTGATTGCTGAAGTTACATGACTGAAATGCCTCAGGTAAAAAAAAAAAATCACTAAAAGAAAAACATTCACTAGACAGCTATGTAAAGTGTGCTGCCTGACAGTCACTAATGCTCCAGGACAGAAGAGGTTCTGCAAATAAGAATTAACAATAGAATTAACACTCAATTACCCCATAAATATCAAAGAGGGTGCCAGGCATAGTTCTGACAACATTTGGGGATGATCATAATTGCAAGCCACCTGCTGCATGAGCATATGTGGTTAGATGCTTTTTCTTCCTTAGAGTAACTGCTCATCAGCTAATATTATGAGCTCACTCAGTCCTATTTCATACTATTGAAGAGCATGGACGGCCATATACTGTGTAAAGTCCCTTCTTTATGGTTCAGATCTCCCTGCTGACATAAACTGTCACTGCTCCACTGGAGTTGGTGGAGTCCTAAGGTTGTACACCAGCTGAGGTCACACTTGTTTATGCAGTCAATCAATAAACATAGAGACAATGTAAATCCATTTGTATGCTGATTAAATAGGTAGTTTAAATTCATTTCATACATGTCAAGATACTGCCACTCTCATTTCTGTAAAACACTGTAGTTTAGGTTCTGACACAAAGCCTGTTGAAATCAAGGAGGTTTTCACTTAAGCTCAGGGGGCTTTGGCTCAGAACCACAGTCCAACCGTTGTGAAATACACAATTTATTTCCAGCCTTTTGTAAAATCTATTCCAGAGGTATTTTCCCTTATTTAGCCCCGAAATCTGTTTGGTATCCCATATTTTCTCTTTGAAGAAAAAAAAAATCAAACAAGAGAAAGCAGGATTGCAAAGTGTCTCTGAAGGAGATGTCACACAGTCAGTCATTCATCCATTTACTAGCTCAGCAGTACAAAAACTGACTCATATGTTTCCCTTTTTCAATTTTCATTGTCCTCTCCCCACCCTCAGACCTTGCTGTCAGCCCCAGTGAGTAACTGGTATTAAAGACCTCCTCTTGCCTTTCAAAAGGGGAAGAAAAATTCAGCTTTTTTTTTTTCTTTTTTTTTTTTTTTGTGATTGTCCCAGTTTAGTCCCTAAGTCTCAATGGGGTTGCGCAATCTGAAATTTGACCTTTTCAAATTGGGTTTGAAGAATGAAATCACAGCAGAAAACCCTTTCTTCACATTTTTGTTCATATGCTTTGTGGCTTGCAATCCTACAGTATCTGAGAGTTCAATTAGGCAGTGTGTAATTGGCAGGTTCCTGAGTTAAATAGCTGGGATGGGATCATATACTTAAAATAGCTTTAAAAGAAAACCTGTAGACAGACAATCAGTCAGACAATCTTTTCAGGCGCTTGGAAAGCCCCTATTTTCCTAAGCACTTGCCCTGTAAATGATCTGGAAGTCTTGCACGTAAAGTAGTTTAATATAAAAGATCGCTTGGAGGCAGTTAACATGCAAACATACCCCTTGATTTAATATCTAGGAGGCATTTTTTGAAGTTTTTTTTTCAGAAGTAGTGTTGTTGCTCATTATGAGTGTGACATCACTTCCCCTGACCTAGTGATATGTATACTCTCTGTGCTCTGATTTTTACCTTCTTTAAGATCAAAGCCTCATTTCTTCTGAATTCAAGCCCACATTTCCTTTTGCTCTGTTCATTTCCAATATCTAGAGGAAAAATTTACCAACAAAGCAAAGGAAAAAGAATGGTGAAAGAAAATTCCTGTCTTTCCCTGTTGCTAGACTCTGCAATTTGTCAGGTTGGATAAAACTCCATTTTCTTGCTGCTATACTGTGGTAGAAATCTCAGTTCTGAAGCCTGTGCATGCCAGGAAAAATAGGAAAGAATGTCTTGCTTTTCTGTTCTTGAAAGAGTGTCACTGCATAGTGTACAATTGTCCATTTTGATTCCCACATTTACAAAAATTAGGCTTTTAAGTTGAGAATTTCAGGAGTGCAGAATAATATTTGAGTATTCCAACATTTCCGCTTAAGACGTCTTACAGAGTCCCTGTTATCACAAAGAGCCTGATAGATCAGGGGCTGTAAAAACAGAGCAACTGTTTTTACTTTGGCTTTTTTCCCCCCCTTTTAACAAAGCTGGAAAGTATGAGCGCTATTTTCCCTTTGTATAACAGCTCACTGGTTGAAGCTTTTGACCAGCATGCGGAAAACCACAGTTTAGTTCCTTATTTCCGTGGATTTAAATCCATGTTTCTTACCTTTGAAGAAAGTGCCCTGTTACTGCTCTAGTCTGGAGATAAGACACTTTCTATCCCTTCTTTTAAGGCTGTTCTGCTTACAAAAACCCTCCAGGACCCACTGAGCCAGAGAAGCGTTGGATGCTTCCCCCACCAGTCAAGGCGTCACTTGGGAGGATATCCACCTTTAGTTCACCTTTATGAGTGCTCCTCTGGAACCGAGAAGGATGGCTTTGAATCATCACCAGCAGAAAGGGGTAGATTGGACCAGAGCGCTCCCAGATCCAGTGAGTGCTCTGCATACAATGCGATATATTGTATATGATGCCATGGAGTGCTCCTCATGAGAAGGTTTTGTGTTTTTTAATCCTGATCTGGATCTCATAAAATCCCAGAGAAGGGTGGGATTTAGTGGTGGCATCTCCTTGCTCTGAGCATTTCCTATTAGCTAGCTCTGAGCAGATCCTCCTCAGCACGCTGTTTTTGTGATGATTCTACACTGTCAGGGAGGAAGCAAAGACCAGAAGATCAGACCACAGCCCTATGTTTTTTTGTAAATCAGTGGTGAACCCACATCTTAAAAATTGCCAACGGTTTTCATATCCCCACTGAAAAAGCATATACAACAGCAAGAATATTTAGACAGAAGACCAAGAGGTATGGCAATAAATATAAAATAGACCTCTATGTGAAGATACGCCAAATGCTGAGAGGACATATCAAAGGATTACTCTTGCACTTGATCTGTTTCTCTTACTCTTTCCCTAAGCAGCTCGTTTGCTCTTTGCAACCCTCTGTTCTCCCCTACATGCTGTGAAGAAAACTGAGTCATGTAACAGCAGGTTCCAGGTGCAGCACAGTGGGACACCATGAGAAGAAGCTAGCACAGACTGCACCTACCAATATTGTGAAGACCTATCTTTAGAAAAGACACAGGAAATCCACAAATTCAGCAGGCATTAAGGAGAACTGAGTCTGCAGGGACTGGGGCTGAGCTGAAAAGCCATTCAAGCAGTTAAGTTGTAACAGCTGAAGAGAAACTCTGTTGTTAGCAAAACATCCACAGAAGTTTTTTAGGGCAAAAGACTAGGTTTCCAGCCCTCTGTGGTAACTGATACAAGCCAGGGAGGATGCTTAATATTACTTTTCTCTCTCTTTTTTCCAATGTCATAATAATTTGCTTTAATATTTTACCTTGATAGTATAAATAGGAGTCATTCCTTTTTCCTAGTCTTACCCAGTAATCAGGGTGGTCTTTGAGTGAGCTGATAGCTGCAGGGTGTTATGTTCCTTGGGAGAAGTGAGCAGATGACCCAAGCAGTGTGAGTTACCCCTGAGCTGCCAGCTCTCAGGCATGTGCTGCAGAGTCCCGAGGGCTGGTGTGAATGCTTTCCTCCGTGTTGTCAGGGAGGATTTGGGGATAAGTGACATCCAGTGCAAAGTTTGGACAGCACAGCCTCCTTGGCATTTTCACAGTTTATTACTATGGAGTATTCCTACATCTTAAAGGATTTTGGAAACTGAGCTCCTTTTAGAGACATAGAGGTATTCTCCTGCTTGCATGTTGGCCCTATTCTCTAAACAACTGGTAGATTAATGAGGTAACATTTGTCACTAACAAGTGTTTGGTTAAAGAGCTGGTTAGGTGTAAGTCTAACTTTCTTAATCAACACAGCAAAACACATCATGCTTGAGACTTCTTCTGAAATTAAAATTTTTGAAACTGATACTTTTGAGACAAGAGGAGCAGGAATATAGGGTGCGTCTGATATCTCTTTGTATTTGTCTCTTTGCAGTTTAGTGTGATATTATATTAACAGCTTCAGGCCTATGACAACTTTCTGTGTGGTACAGAATGAGTTAGGAAGATCCCAGTATGACATTACAAGGACACATACAAGGAGTTATAAACTATATCAGGCAAAACTTCCAAGAAATTCGATACAAATGTTCCCCTACTCTTCCTTATTCAGTAAACCCACTTATGAGCTAGATAGTGCTAATTTCCAACCTTGCAGGAAAATATCCATATGGCTTCTTCTGTAACCTGAGGACTGGCATAATCTTAGTAAGAAATTATTCCGTTTTCTGTAGAGGATTACTTACATGAGGTTACAGAGCCCTTAGTGAGCTGGAAATTCCCAGCTGTCCAACACAATGACTTGCAGTTTCAGGAAGGGTAAAGAAAAAGAGCTGGCTGGGCAGTTTTTAGTTGGCTTTAGTTGGATTTTTTGCTTGTTCTGATTAGAAAAGAAGATGATACTATTGAAGAAAACATGAAGCATATAAAGATTATCAGTAGTTTGTTTTCCATAACTGGCAGGGTTTAAACTATGTCCTAAAATATTTTTCTCATTCTCTTAATGTGTTCCCTAGTGCATTCTTCACTTACTGATGGTATTTTTCATCACATGGTGTTATTTCTTCCAGAGGACCGTGTCCTAAACCATTTAGGCAATTCATATAACCCTGCCACGATCAAGAGGATCCCAATTTTTTAAGTCTTCTAAATGTCTGCCATATATTTTCCACTTTTGATCCACTTATGTCTGGCTTGCTTTGGGGAAATCAAGTCAATGTAGTGCCCCCAAACAACCCCCCAATCCCCCGAAAACTCAATCCCTGAAAAGTAAGATTTTACTCATCTCAGCCTAAAACAATCATTTAAAATTTGTTAAATTAATTTTACCCTAAGATGCCTGTTCTTTTCTAGCTGATTATTAAGAAAACCTTTTGGTATCCATCCCCCACCACTGCATTGCAGACATCTAACAGTGCAAATATTGCATCCAGAGTTCATAGACAATGTGAAGTCACAAGTGGGAATCCTGATGAAAGGAAGAGATTATCTTGTTCCATACCAGGGACTCTGATACAGCCACTTGATTTGTTTGTTCCAGTTTGTTGTGCACATCTTATGTACTGTAATAGTAAAAAGGAAAGCTACTTTATGTTATCCTGCCTGCAGCTGGAGCATTTGGGAAGAAAATATTCCCCTAACAGAAAGGGATGAAACACAGGTAATAAGCAAGCAGGGAGTTGGGGCAGAAGTGCAGGGGTCTGATCTGCAACAAGGAGCAGACCCCAAACCAGCATGTAGAGGTGATGAAGAGAAGAATAATTGTCTGGGGACCAAGTGATGTAGAGTCAACGTAATGCAGGAAGTCACTGAAACTTGCTGGCTTGCAAATCAGGACTGTCCAAAAAAACCCCTAAGTAAAACAAAACACTCTACAAAAGCATCCCCTTCAAACTCTCCCTGTGAAGGAGTGAAATAGTTTTCAAAGCTTTTGTTTTACCTATCTCACCCAGCAAATCTGAGTAGTCTCCATTTAAAGAATACTGTTATATTTTGTTGTTGTGGGGGTAAATCAAGCTTAGGGTTAGAGGCTGGAGTCCTCTTGGTATCTTCTAGCAAGTTCCTTTGCAAGGCAAAGGGGGAAGAGTCCCATAACACATCTCAACACCTACAATAATAGTCTATTTTGTCACCATTACCGTAAAGACTGCCTATGTCTCTTTTCTACTGAAAGTTTTGCTCCATCACCATTTACCAGATTTCCGCATTTCTCATGTCCCTACTATGAGGCGAAGTTCTAGTTGTTTATTGCTCTTGTATGTGCTGAAGGTTAAATACATTTCAGCTGTATATTCTGCAGATAGGGCATGAAGTTTTGTGGCATGTCATATTATGGACAGGTACTATATACAATAGGTGCTGAAATTTCTTGCTGTGTTTGAATGCTTGAATGAATTCTGTAAAAAATAAGGTCATTCTGAACTCCCTAGAAACCTGAGCAGTGCCAGAGCAAAAGTCAGCTGTAGACCAGGTGATCTGAAATCGCAGAGGCCTCTGGGTGGAAAGGACGCTCAGAGCTGGCAGTGAGGGAGGAAGAAGAAAAGCTCTCACAGGGCAGGTCAGAGGACTGGTTCACTGAGAGAGGAGTGGGATCACTGGATGACTTGGTGCAAATCTCACTTTTGTTCAGATACATGTTCATACTCATCTTCACTTCAGTTATGTTCCTTCAATAAGTGAGTGGTGGTTAAAACTCAGGAGCATAACAAGCCCCTGAGAAATATTATTGCTGAAACTCAGTTCACAGTCTACGTGTCTGTCTTTTGCTCATGCTTGTCTCATTAGAGCCACTTGAGTCCCCACCAGCCTGAATGAAACAGGAATAGGAGAATAGGATATTTTATGGGGGAAACTATTGCACAGTAGCCCATACAGCTACACTTTCATACTTTCACACAAGTCTATCCCCCGCTCTCATGATTTTACAAAGGTTTCCCCAGGTTCCTCTCACAAATGATGTGAAGCAAAGTTCTGAGAGAAGAAAAGACCATTTAACTGAAGACTTTCCTTGTGGTGAGGGTTGGCCAGTGTTTTAGTGAAGGCAATTTAATCTCTCCTCGACTGGTTATGGACTGACTGATTAAAGCCCCCCTTTGTGCTCTCCTGTGGCTGCTGACCTCATCAGTGAGGGACTGCCGCTGCTTCAGTGTGGCGGCATGGAGCTCCCACCTGGATTTAGCGACATTCAACACAAATGAAGTGCTGGCGTGCAGGACTGCTGTGGAAAGAAATGACTTTGTCTTAATTCTTTTTTTGAGAGAGGTAGCACTGCCGGGCCCCTTCCATTGTACACGCTAGAGCACAGAGCAACTGTTCAGGCTATTGATCAAATGAAGAAATGCTGTCAGCCCCTTGAAGTCTGAACCATTAAAAGGGATATATGTGGTAGGAGAATACAAGCCCAGCCATGCTGGTCTCTAGAAGTCAGAGGGAGGCTCTTCTAACTGCACAGACCTTTTGAATTAATTTAACTTTTAGACATCAAAAGGTAGACAAAATATATAAACAGCCAAAATACATGAAAAAAGTAACTGAATTATATGAATGCATCATGTTACAGTATTTCAATCACATTCCTGCCACATAGGGAGCCAGTCAGAAAATTCCCCATGTTTTACAACCCATTATATGCATTTTGCATTTCCAACTATTCTATGAAACAACTGATATCCTGAAAAACATTCCAAAAATGAGATAAGGAAGTGAGCTTATGCGGTGGGCTTTGTAGCTCAGCAGTGGGAAGATTGCCCTATCTCAGGTCAAATTTTTAGGAGTGGTGGAAATGGTTCCTTATGCGGTGGGCTTTGTAGCTCAGCAGTGGGAAGAGGTTTGTGTGGGATTGCCCTATCTCAGGTCAAATTTTTAGGAGTGGTGGAAATGGTTCCTGGAGCTAGACAGGCATGATTTGTCTACACCTTGTATGCGATTTTTTCTTACCTATCTTTGCAGTACTATTCCCTCTGTCTTCCATCCTATAGTCTCCATGTACATATTCCCAGCAGGTTTTCGATCACTTCACACAAGTCAGCTCCTTGTGCGTTGTACCTGCTGCTACTTTTCGGCTTCACTGTAGCTTGCTGTCCTCTTGTTGAGCTCTTTTACTTCCCCTGTCTATCATCTCCCACATCTCAACTGCTGGGATGTGCAGACACCTGGCTTGCTACCATTATACCTGTACTATGAGTGAGCTCATATCACACCTTTTCCTCAGTCATCAGGTGTATTTTGGGGACTACTCTATTTTTAAAATTCTCTACAGTCTTTTGCTGGGCCTTATATGTCACTACCATCCCATAATTCCTTCCTGTCAACTTAATACAAACATTTTTTAATTTGGCATGAGAATCTGTTGCCTTGTAGCTCCTGTTATCTAAAAAGAAAAACATTTTCAGCTCATTGTCACACCTGAAAACCTGTTTTCTTTTCTATCTATAACGTCTTTGCTATCATCCAATTAAATAACTGCACTATTCAAGTTGGTACATCATTCGGGGATATATTTTGCATAAAAAGCACAAGTCAGAATTCATTTACAAAGTCCAATATGGTGTTCTCATCTTGAGGTTGGACTTTTTCAGAGACAGTAACATACACCAAAGTGGCTCATGTTATCTTGTTACTATGGAAACAGTGATGCAGTGCTGTTATGGGTGGAGATCTGTGACATTCGAAAGCACAGTATAAAACTGATATACTCCATAGCTTGCATTTTTATTCATCCTTAGTGCCATAGAATAGTGTAGCATCATAGTTGTGATAGTTATCTTGCTCATGTGTGTGGGTAAGTATATCATGTGGAAGAGGAAATAATAAAAGAAAGGAAAGTTTGAGACTGAAGAGGGAGTAAGGGATCAGACCTTCTGCCACTGATTTATTGTATGTCTTTGGAAAATACTTTTGAGGAAATCAGTCTGTGTCTCAGTTCCCCATCTGTAACATGCCCACTTTTTCATTCTCTCTTTGTTTTCTTTATTTAGGTAACAAAGCTTTTAATGCAAGAATGCTTCTCGCTGTGGTTTTAGAGTGCGTGGCACAATTTTGGGGTTTCATTAGGCAACAGCAGTACAAAAAAGACATAATATGCCTACTGTAATAGAGCTGTAAAAAGGCTTTTGTGCTGTTAGAGGCAAAGCATATTCCATAAACAAAATTTTTTACGTGGTAGATGGCATTCATTCTCAGGGAGCTGGAATGGTCAATGGGATAAATATTTATGGTCTGTGGAAGTAACTAAGAGGAACAGAAGGCGATAATGCAATATGATTTGTAACCACAAAGAATAATACTGCATTCTGAAGAACTTGACAAAGGGTTTGTGTGCAGGAAAACTCATCTGTTTTTTTCTAATTATAAAAATTGGTCTAACAGAAGAATGTAATTTTCCCCTACACAACTTGTCATGCTTGTATCTGTAGACCATCCTAACTTCACCACCACTACTCCTCCAACTGCTTTTTAATGTGGAAAAGAAGTTTCTGATTTTTTGTGTTGCAAGTACAGATTTTGTAGGCAGAGGCTTCCTGTTGGAGCTGGTTGTTAATTGTTCTTTTTACTAAGTAGGATATTCAAGGAAGTATTTGTTGATTTAGTCTTCCTTATAGATTTTGTATTTTTAATGAAGTCCTTAGCTAGCAGATATAGAAAAGTTTATTGAGAGAAAGACCTATTCCAAGAAGAGATTTATGGAAAGATTACCCTCTTAATGAATGATTATATTTACTATTTACTCATTTGTATTGTAATGCCTGGAAGTGTAACCACAGGCCAAGCTGCCATTTTGCTAGATGCCAGACAAACATTGTCTCTAAGGCAAGGGACTAACTTCTGTGTTCCAGTGATTCAAACTTAGGAACTACAAAATCAAAGCAGGGTGGAATAGCACAGAAAAAGGCATTTGAACTTCAGCCTCTCACTTTCCTTGCTACTGTTAGTTTATACTAGGTCTATGCCAGATTTGTGTTTTCTGTGCTGATAATGCAAAGCCTTCATCTCCAATTTCTGGCACAACTCTGAAATGACACTCTTTGAAATACTTCAGTTGCTTTCTTCTATGGCAACTATTCATGGACTGATGACTGATGGTTAAAAGGATTGCTAGTTCTCTACATAAAGGTGTTTGGTTACCTTGAATTCAGGGGAGACCTTACTATCTGTGCTAATTTTTTTATGTAGGCTACTTGTTAGTTCTCATTTAGTGAGTGTTCCACAACTAGCAGATCCTTGACCATACCCAGACTCTTCATTTCTGGAACACAGTCTGAGCTTTTTCCCCCCCGCCCCCCCAAATTCCTCTTCTGGTGAAACTTGCCTTTTAAAACTACGTAAGATTTTCTGACAGTCAGTGTAAAAAATGTGCAGTGGTGCTGTTTTGTTTTAAGTGGCTGGGGTTCCTGTTTAATTATTTTGGTTAATCTCAATGGCAGCCTCTAAAAGGCTTAGAGAAAGTCCAGCTCAGCCTTTTTAGTATCAAAAGTTTATAGATTTCTGATTTAACACACATGAATAAATCTTAACCACCAAAACGAGAGATACTGAGAAAGTCAGTGTGGTGAGGCTTAGGTGAAGGTGTGATATGCAAAGGTGATTTTGATAAAGAAAAGTTATCATGTTTGGGGATGGGATCAATCTATTACTGAAAGTCTGCTGCTGCCCTGCATACCTACAAATTGCCCTTTGTGCTGTGCATTAGATGTAATAGATCCTCATTTCTAAATTTCATACAGTAACTTATCTGTCACAGGAGGAGGAATCGGTGCACTACAGTGTTAATCAAGATCTCTCAAATGAATTGCTTCATTAAGTGTAGAACAATATATTCTTCTGTTACAATTACCTTTTGTCACCTGTGATCAGAGAACTTCGTTCTCCATCAATTACAGGCAGAATTATATCTCCTCTGAAGTTTGTAACAAAAATTGGTTCATACAGGTGGTTCCAGTGCTCCCACATTGGCCCAAATCCTTTGCTGCCTTATTCTGCCCCACATCACTACAGTGGGTCTTCATCTTCTCTAATTTCAGCCACCTTTACATTAGACATTTAGACTGAGCCATCTCAGCTTCATTACACTTGTCTTAGACATCTATGACAGGATGATGTGTGCTGTCTTTTGGGCTATCTTAATTTCAGTCTATGTTTTTAAATGGATGAGATGAATCCCCACAGTATGCTTCATAACAAAAATAGTTATGTTTTATACTTTCTTTGTATGTATATTTACAGGTATCTGAAATGAGGGGGAAACCAAATGAAATATATCCCTTGCTCACTCAGCTAAAATTTGTTAAATGATATCCTGTAATCATGCAGCGACATGGTTCTGGTATTGTTATAAATTATTTTTAAATGGGAAATCTCGAATGGATATATTTTGCTTAATGGCTCATATTATGGTCCTGAAAGAGGCCATGAACTCTAGGCAATTCTACTGTGCTCAAAGAAAGGAAATATATTGCCTGGAGAGATAGGAGAATGTCTCAATTTAGAAAAAGCTGAGGTGCAGAGATTGTCTTTGTATGTGTTTATGTACAATATGTGTTCAGCACTTGGCATGCTTGGTGATGCTTTATATAGGAAACCTCACCAAACACTCTTCATTTTCTCCCCTCCTTTATTGCTAGGAGGTGAATTTCCAATAAAAGGTCCGGGGATGCATTTTTGCTCTTGAGCTCCCAAGCTCTGTGTGTGGACAATACAATCTACTTGGCACTGATTCTGCTTTCAGCTGCAGTAATTGCAATTGAAAGAAAATTAGAGTAACTTTAGTGACTTCAGTGGATTCGGGGCAACATTGTCATGACTGAGCTCCTGTGGCGATGCGTACTCTGCAAGCAGCCAAGCTCTGGCTCAGTCTCAAAGTATCCATTCTGCAAGAACTGAGCTGGTGTATTTGGTGGTGGATGGTTTCTTGTGCTTGATCCATCTCCATGAGTAAGAGCTTGGACCAGTACATTGCTGAGGGGTTGCTGACTCTCCATCTCCAAAGAGCTGTGGAGCTTAAGCAGAGAAGATCTCTCAGCGTAGCATTAAGAGACTGATTGTTATAACAGGCTTGGATTGAACCTTAAGTGTCAGAGGAGGCATATGCTGAATGTTTCTGCAGGGACTCAGGAAATGCCATATTTATGCATTTATAGTGTTCTCCCTGTCCTCTTGTTATAGCTTAAAGCCAAAGACATCTGTCCATCCTGTCGCCTGAAGAAGCTGTCTGTCTTATTTTACAGAGCTGTCATCAGTGGCAAAATGCAAAAATGTTTTGAGATAAAGTAAAATGTAATTAACTTACTCACTTGAATAACAGCATAAACATCACAATCGTTCTTTCAGAACGTGAAAAAAGTTATTATAGGCTTGGAAAGAGGGAGGATGAAAACAGGCTAAGGAGTAATTTATATTTGAATCTAAGCCTCTGTGAGTACTAACAAAGATCAGGCTGATGCCAGTCTTTGAGAATTGTTTGTTTCACCAAACCTTAGCTTGTTGTGGAAAACAACAACCCAAGATCCATGCAGCTCTGGTGCAAAATCTATTTCCTCTTTAGATTTCAAGCACAACTGTAGAGATGACTACTTGGCCCAGGCCAAAAATGAACCATCAGAGTTACTGGACTTTACTAACTTCACTAGTAACTGCTCCAGAGGAAGACTGGCCTCTGACAGCACTGCTGTGCTAATTTTCCTGTGCTGAGCACTCACCTCATTTTTCTTTCAGGTAATAGATGTAATGCCTTTTGAGCTTTTGCAAATCCATAGCACTTCATTACCAGACCAGGGCTTTGGTGATGAATTTGTTGCAGCAATGAGGTGCTGCCTGAAAAAGGGCTTCTGAGGAAAAAAGCAGCCCAAGTGAATGGCTCTTGGCTGTGGAAGTTTTCTTTTGTCTCTGCGGTATTCTATGCATATAGCTGGTCTGGCAGGAAATTAAGAGAAATCCAGTGATAGACATGAGAGATATCAAGACTAACAGACTTAAAAATAAATAAGGGACTGTTCTTTATGGCACCTAGAAAACTTTTGGACTTATGTTTTTATGGATATAATCAGATTCTTAGGACGTGAAGTTTTAGCTCACTGAGCTGGGAGAGGTGATGGTCTTATGTAGTGGTACTTTTATTGTCTCTCCAAAGAGCATTGCTTTATCTCCTGCTATTGTCTTTGAGATTCTTGTATGGAAAATTATGTCAATTCTGAGGCACTTAATTTTGCAAGAACACTTTGCAAGACACTAAGATCAGTGATATTCAGATCAACATACAGTAGCTATAGCCCAGCAAGGTATAGAGAAAATGAAAAGCTGAGGTACTTCCTGGCACTGACTTGTGCAAACTGATTGTGTTAAGTTCCTCTGTTGAAGTAGGAAACAATGTGGAACATTAAGAATTTTGACTACTAAAGAGACTACCAGTATTTCTGTATTTATATCAAAATATATTCTGTTTCTTTAGGATACAGAAAATTTCAGGTGTTTCACAGTGTCAGTCTGGTAGTAGCAACAAATTAAAGCAAAGAAGACCTATCTATCTAATAAAGAGGAAGTTTATGTTATATTTCAATAGACTTGTAAAAAAAATTGCACTGACCTTACACAAGAGCAGTCTTTGAAGGGCAGACTTTGTTCTTCTCCCTCCCTGGGCTAACCTCTTGAAGCAGTCATTAAATATTCATTCCAACAGTTATTCTGTCTCCAGTTTGGACTGTTTTGCCTTCTTGTGGGTGAGAATTTCTAGTGCCAGGAGTAAACTTTTTGTTGTTTTTGTGTATGGCACTTCCACTGAATAGTAATGAATGCAGAACGCACTGAGTGGCAGGCTAAAATTTATTCTGGACCATAGGTTCCTGGGCCTTCAATTATTCTTTGCTATAATCATGTCCTGCAGTCTTTTTCATGCTGTGGCTTCATTTGTGTGCCATGTGCCATCAGTGTGGCACAGAAGCTGTGACTCAAAAGACCCCTGTTATTACCAAGGAAAATGATAAGCAGAGAATAAATAGAAAAATGTGTTGCAGAGCTGATTTAAAATATAGATTTTCATGTATGGCTGCATGCCTTGGTTTCCCCTGGATCTGGAGAAGGGATTACCAACACAGGGTAAGAAAAATCTGGTGTGAACTAGAAGCAAATGGAAATAAAAAGAAAAACCTCTTATGAGGTTCTCAGTCAGCCTTTTAAACTCAATATGTCTTTATATATAAGTTAAGACTTAATGCTTTCTGGACCAAACCTTGATGATTGTTTCTTAATTACTGTTGATGGATCATCTAGCAAACTGGACCAAAGCTCTAGTCTATACATCACCTTGCATATTTACTGATTATGACCTTTGTCAGATAGTCAGCACAATTTTTCTCCCTGTGATGATGGAAAATGGACTTTGGAAAGTATTTTACATTATAAAAGAAAAACATTCAGTATTCATTATATCATTCCTCAGGAAAAGTATCCTGAGAAACAGGGTCTGCTCCGACACACAATCACAGACTACTCTCCAGAAGGAGATTGGGCAACGGTGAATTTATGTCTTTATTTTAGGCTTACAGAACAAAAGAAAGAAGGAGAAGAGTCACATCCCCATAGGAGAGAGTCCAGATTTTGTGTTATTAAAGCCAACCCCTATATCTATTGATAGCTTCTACAAATGCTTGGCAAATCAGGCCAGGCATGCTCCCTCTTCATGTGAGACCTGCAGAAGATGACACCAAACCCGAAGCATTGAGGTGGTTCTATATTTCTGAAGAAAAAGAAAGTATCGTAGCCTCATCTGGACACTGGTGGAAGTCAAAGAAGGCTTGTGCTTCAGTGTGTGTGAGAATGAATGTGAAAGTGAAGGTGCAACTGTCCTCCCGATAACTTTTTTTTCAAGGAAAGGTAATGGCAAAATGCCACAAATACTTTTAAGGAGCATCTCAAAATCATATACTGAAGGTGTGAACAACACAAATATGCCTTATAATAGAGACACTCTTGAGCTTTATAGTAAATACTGGATGTGACCTAAGTCTTTCACAATGTGGGCTGCATCTCAATACAGATTATGTCACCCTCCCATCCATGGACACATAGCCTTCTTCCTTTCCTCCCAGAGATCAAATAGTATCTGTATGGCAAGCTCAGCAGTTCTTGGCATGGAAAAGCACTATGTAATAACTAAGTAATAAATTAATATTTAATTAAAGCTTCTTTTAATGAAATTTAGCACGTGAAAGGAGGTGGAGAGACAGACCTATGTGACCAGTCAGCTCTCTGCAGAACAGCAGTGACCACTTTGCAGAGGCTTACGCAAAAAGCAGAAGCTTACATTATAAAAAAGACCTATTGCATCTCTTAACTGATCTACATGGTCAGTGCAGGGCTAACACTGCTTGGAATGTAATTACGTGGCCTGAAATCCTTGTGTGATAGTGCATACTGCAGTCCTGTAGTCCACTGGCCAAAGGTGCAACTCTGAAATGACTGACTTCAGTCGTTTTTAGTACTAGTGTGCAGCTTTTGTTAAATACAGGTCAGGAGAGCATTATGTGAATGACTGCCTGTTGGGACTTGCCTTTTCTTTCGGCAGAAATTTTTTTGTTACGGGTGGTTTCTGTCTATTTATGTTTCCGTAACATAAAGGCAGTTATGCTAAGGTAAGGGCAGCTGCAAACTGTTCAGCTTTTTGTGACTACCCTCTGGTTTCTGAAGAGTTGCTGGAACAAAAATCAGCTATGTAAAGGTTGTATGCTCCTTGCTTATTATAATCTAGTTTTGCTCAGGCTCTTCAGTGGATGGAAGCAGTATGTAGATTTTTGGTAGTGGTTCAGGTGGTGTTAAGTGGTTCAATTAATTCAGAATCTTCCTTTCTGCTGGTTTGACTTGCTCTGTGCAGAGAGTGGGTTTCGTGCACTCATAGTGGCTATACTTTTGAATGGGTATATATCTAAGCGACTGGAAGAATGATCACCTTTTCACATTCAACCCAGTTCAGCCCATGTATTAATATTCCTTGCATTTTCTTGTGCATCTCCTCAGAGAGCAGATTAAAATTAAAATTCTGCCAAGGTTAGGTGGCAGAAAGGATTAGTGAGCTAGGTCTTCACCTCTGGAGAGAAAGGTGACATGCAGATGATTGGACTGGACACATCCTTATTCTGGCAACTATTTGTATGGATAAAAAAATCTCCATGCAACTGACAGTTTGTGCTGAAGAGATATCCAGGACCAAAACAACAAGAAGGCTGAAGGTCAGGATTGAAGTACAGTACATTAAGAGGGTTATACAGACTTTGCCTGTTTATCTCAAGCTATTAGCATTTCATTTTCAAGATCAGCTCTTTACAGACAAAACTTTTAAAATTATCATGCCCAATCCTCCCCCACAAACATCCTTTCAGAAACCCTGAACCAGGCAAAAAAAAAAATTGACCAATGAAATAAAAAAAACCCCTGTCTCATAACTGCTTTGTAATTTAAAGGCCAAATGTAATATCTCATTTTTGAGGAAAAACTTCAATGGGATTTTCTCTTGGATGAGCAGAGAACTGTTTGAGCACTAAAAAATGAGCATTGCACTACTCAATTTCATGCCTGTGTCAGGTTTAGGAACTGAACATTTGGCCTAAATTGTAAGGATGAAGATAACTGTTGTAAGTACAGAAAGGGGACCAGTAAATGTAATTGAAGGAATGTCCTTGACTGCATAATTCACCTTGCAAATCTTTCACAAAAATGGCAGAAAATAAGCTTTCAGAACTTGCCCTTGCTTTTTGTTACCATATCATTAATGTATGGAAAAACTGGGACATACACACACATTATATACACAGTCCACTGAATGTGTGCATGTATAAATATATAGAAATGGTACACAAACATACCCCCAGACCAGCATCACACTTAAATACAATATCTCCGCTGTTTGTTATTAGCAGGAAAACCCCACCAACAGTGCAGTCATCTGTGCTTCTGAAAAATGTAAATGTCAATTTTTGGTCTTTAAAAATTATTAAGCCTAGTAAAAGATAGCAATTTCCAGTGTTTGCTTGGTTGGTAAGATGCAGGAGAGTGAGCATTACTCCTGAGAGCTGCCATTGGTTAGCTGGAGGGAAAATGGATATCAATTATACATAATCTAAGAAGCCTCTGCATAATAATCAGGCCCAGTAGGGGCTTTGGGGCAGCTTCGTTATTCTCTTGTAAACACAAGAGCCCAGATAGACATGTCAGTCAGGAGTAGCGGCTGCAATTCTTCCTTTTTAACACCTTCACATTCTATTGCTTCAATATGCAAACAAGGCTGTTTAGCTGAGGGTTGAGGCTGTGCTAATGAGCTCCCTGCACTAACCCTGAAGTAAAAAGGTTCTGTTTCACAGCTGCTCAGAGACTAGCTCCTCTGGGCATGCTCAGGTATTGGAAAATAATTCCTTTTAAACAGAGAAACGCCAATCAGGATTTCTTGCATACTCGTCTCTTTTCTCAGCGTGCTAATGCAATTACCTCATAACTTGTGAACTTTTTATGGTAGCGGAAAAATGTTTTGTCTTTGAATTATGTATTTTTGTCACTGAAAAGAAGAGAGGACTTGGAAAATTCAGCAGATGTAAAAATCATACCCTCCCTTAATTCCTGGAGGACCATAACTCAAGGCTAATTTTCACATTTCCTTCTTAAAGGTGGATGGTCCTTTTATCCCTCCCCTCCATGAGTTTCTCCATTTCGAGCATAATTTCCATTTCCTTTTAGCTGGTCCGTGTCATAAGTGACAGAGGAGGCTCCTAGCGCAGTGCTGCCAACTTCACTCCTGCTCGACACTGAAAAGGCCAACTTCTGTTGGTTTAAGACCTTGACTCTGTCCTAAAGCTAGGTTTCAGGGCATTGCTGAACTTATCCAACTGCATAGTTGCCTTGGTAAAGACACACAGACCCCATGATAATCCTTTACGGATGAGCCGACATTTATAACTCACGATATGAAAAATGACGATCTCTCAAATATCCAATTATTCTTATGAATAAAGTAGTTTTCTGCCTGGAACAGTCAGAAATCCCCGCTGGGTTAATTTAGTGTCAGATAGAAATCATTTGGGTTTTCTGTTTAAAATAGGGCAGCATATGATTTCTTATACAACTCTATGAGATGCTCCCTGTCTTCATTCATTCATTCATTCATTCATTCATTCATTCATTCACTCACTCACTCACTCACTCACTCACTCACTCACTCTTCCCCAGGACCGTGCCTTCTAGCAACTTGACACAGGAGAGCAGACCTATAGGCAGAGCCACAAAAATATCTGTCAAGTACAAGTTACAACTATCTCAAACCGTAACGCATTCCTATGAAGAGAGACAGCACATTTTAAACGATTTAGCAGTCAAATATTGTGATCTACTCTTTTTCACTTTGTTAGTGGTTGGATTTCTAATGGCTGTCTCCGTGTGTGACAATCCATATTACTGAGTCAGTGGGAAAGTCCTAGCTTTGTAATATTTCAGCACTTAAATTATTTATTATGTTAGCTTTATGGCATATTAAAACCCTGCTCAGACAGGTAGAGCTAACTCCCTTCTGCCTTGCTGAAGCTCATTAAATGGCCATCATAACTGGACCAACTTAATTGTGTTACATCCAAATAATTCTGTCATTTGGATTCAAATCCAAGGCAAACGGCCTACCCAGAAATCTCACTTATTTGACTGTGACTGGCAAATGATTAAAGTATCCTGTAAGCAGTTTATTTATGGCATGTTGGTGAAAATTTACAAGTAAAATTAAGAAACTGAAATAAGATGTAACTTTGCTTGTTTCAGAGTGTTTTTAAATTATACCATCCCATTTTAGTACTAGCATCCCCAGCCAGCAGAAAACTCATTTATTAATCTTTTTTAAGGTATTTTAAAAATAATAGTTGCCAGTGGTTACATTTATCTGTAGTTTGGAATTCAAATTTTCCAGTTCAGAGAATAAGTGACTGAAAAAAATATCTGCTTTCCATTCAGGTCAACTTTCCATATGTCAGTTTACAATTCTTCAATTCACTTTGCATGGTCCAAATGATGAGCATTTAAGCACTGTTATTATGAAATTATTCTATTGCCTTATAGCTCTCGGTGAGGAAGAATGCTGAGGTAATTAAAACATTTTTCTGGGGCTCAGAGGACCCCCGCTTCTTCTGAAAAGTGTCTGTGTCATTTTAGACAAGTCACTTGACACTAAGGTTTTACCAAACACATTTAGGAATTTAGGTACTTTTGCAAAAACTCACTAGGTGCTTCCTCTTTATGCAGTCATTATTCCTTACTGCTGGATTACAGGTGTCACAAGGGTCTGTGACCCAGAGGAGTGCCCAGCTCCAGCATACATGGAAAGTTTTGAAAACAACACTTTTCTTTCCTTCATTTTGTATTTTGCTTTGGCTTTGTCCCTTATAGCTGGATTACAGGTGTCGCAAGGGTCTGTGACCCAGAGGAGTGCCCAGCTCCAGCATACATGGAAAGTTTTGACACTGAAAACAACACTTTTCTTTCCTTCATTTTGTATTTTGCTTTGTCTATTTTATACTTCAAGCAATTAGGACAAAAATGCCTTATGCTGTGGCTATGTGGTAAAAAAATCCCTCAGAAGTAAAAATTCCATTTTCCATTCCAGAAGGACTTCTATACACAGTCAGTAGCATCCAATAGAGGTGAGATTAATCTCATATAAGTATGAAAAAAGCTATGAAATCCTTTCACTGTGTTCATATACAATTTACCATTGACATTTTGGTTCCTACAAGAGGTAACAACAGGGTTATGGCACCAAAGTGGAGAAAAATACCTTAAAAATAATAAGTGAACTGTACTATATGATTGGGGGAATTGTGCGGTGATTTTATATTTGGTTTTGATACTTAAAAGAAAAAAAGATTGAGCCATGCAAAGGTGCACCTGTAATACCAATTTTTTCATCAAGTGTCACCAAAATACCAATACTTATTACTTCATTCTATTTAAAAACACCTAGCATTGTGATTCAAGGTAGTGATGTTCAACCAGTGGATTTATAGAGTCCCCAAAACCAGACAATTTTTATCTCAGCTGATACTTTCAGAATAATTTCCTAATTCTCTAGGATTTTGCACAAGGCTTGAAAGATCTCATCATGCAAAAGGCTTGTTTGAAAGACTAAATATAAAAAATAAAGGACAATAGGACACATTTAATCACTCTTGGGATGCCTTTCCCTTCTTTCTAATAACATATAAAAACCTTTCTACGTGTTTATTCCTTTGATTTAATGCATGTAGCTGTTAACACATCATGGGCAATGATGACTAGCTGGATACTGATTTTTGGTGTTTTATTTATTGTTGTTTGTATAAAACAATAAAAAAAAATCTTAAGAAATATTACTATAGAAAATATCCTACTTCCAATGCAACTGGACTATCGGAGGCAAGAAATTCAAGCCAGGTGGACTAGTAGCCTGCTAGGAAATGGCAAGGTCTGTTGTACAATTCTGGGCTGTGGTATAGATACTTAATTTGATACAACTTTGATTTAGAGGGTACAGATTGTCACAATTCAGGGCTACTAGCCATAAGCTGATTTGGGAGATGGGTATATATGAAATGAGGATTTTGCTCTCTTCCCTTGAATATACCTGAAATAGTTCATCCTATTCAGCTCTGCTTGAGAACCATACAAAGGGTTGTCCACCCTGCCTTTGGAAATGGCATGGACCCATGTTATGCATTTGAAAACAAAATATTCTGATAGTGGAATCATCAAATTTCACTAGGAAAATAAGCAGAACCCCCATCAGTAAGACAGCAACAAGTGAAAGAGAGTAGTGAAAAGGGCTTTGGGGCAAACACAGTGGCTGCCTGCAGTTGGGGTGGGGATGGAGATGGACTTGGCCATGATACATACCAGTATGCATCACTCATTTCACTGGTGGGAGGCAGATACTGCCATGCTTTAACCTCTGTCTGGGATCCTGATGAGTAGTACTTGCTTTGTTACAATACGTACTTCAAGATTACTTATTTATTAATATTGTTTTCCTTCTATTGAAAGGAAAGCAATTTGGTTCCTAGTTGGTTTCATTAAATATTTTCAGTGTATGAATGTTTTCAAATTAAACACTGACTCCATAAAATCATCCCAGCTACTGACTTAGCTTCAGGTCATTAATTCTATTTTTTAAAGTATTAATACAGATGGAGGAACTTTGTTCTTTGTCTCTGTCTACCAAAGTGCCTGAAGTGAATTTTTTCCCTCTACTCCTGCTAAATTACTAATTAGTTCAATGTACCTCAGAGATTAGGGCCTTTGAGATTGGCAAAACTTGTGTTTTCAACAAAAGTTTATTAAGACAGTAGTTGGTGCTCTTGATGACAGATTTAAGCAAAAAGTGATATTCCTTCTTTTTTTTTCCTTGAGCAATATCAAAGAGTGAAGCAGTTGATTAAAACAGACACGGTGTAATCAAAATTGTGCAATAGTCTAACGAATACAATAATAGAGACCCCCCAGCCCCAAAGAAAAACATTGTATATCTTCTCACGGGAAAGTGTTATTGACATGTGCATGTTGGAAAGTCTTAGGTTCAGGCTGGAGATGTTGTAGCTGTTGGTGCCAAATCCATGACAGGTGAAGTTGTATAGGAAAGATACTCCCCCACCACTCTGGTTCCTTCCCTGCACAGCGAGGAGAAATAGGAAAGCCAGGACTGAGGCAGTTGCCTTGGACTGTTAATAGTGTCCTTGAAGTGCTCAGGCTCAGCCTGTCCGTCCTGGGGTAGATTTGCTGAGGAATTAAAGCAATGATTCACAGCGCACATCTTAAAAGCAGAAATGCTTTTTCATGCATTTGAAAAGGGGGAAGGTGGGAATATTAGAAATATACCTTCCCACTTCTCTCATGCTCCCCTTCAAACATGTTGTAGAGATCGAGCTGATATCCAGGGTATTTGAACATGTAGTGACCTTAAGAGAACAGTTGTAATGTAAAATGCTGGCTAGCGTATAGCGGCTACTGCATTTTCAGCCATAGAGAAGAAGGCAGAGAGGCAATTAAGGGTAACATACTCCTTTTAAAAAAACTCAGGTGCTGAATATGTAGTAATATGATAAAGAGAGTGACACCAAAAAAACCTATGAACTAAAGAGCCAAACAAACTTATCAATCTTATGAGTATTAATGTACACATATTTTTAATCACCTGCTTTTGTTTGGGCTGAAAACATTAATGAGATATCTCATAACTTCACAATAGAATTGCAATTTGTACCTAAAACTGGGAATATCAAATAGCTATTGCAACACAGCAATAAAAAAGTTGTTGGCTTTTATTGAGATAAATATTATGATATGTTGGTCTTTAAGATTTTTTTTTCTGAATTGTATTTTTCTTCATGGATAGTAATTCCCAACAAAGTCAAAGAAAAAACTTACATAAATTCAGAATGTAAACTATTGGGTATAATGATGACTAAATGTTTAGAGATGTTGATACATGGAGCACCGGGAACACAGAAACAGGTAAGAATAGATATTGTTACTGTCCCCATGTTACATATAAGGAGCTCTGACCAAGAAATTAAGTAATTTTTTTAATGTTACTTGATAAGTCGTCATATATATTGAAGAAGGGCTGAAAGCTAGGGGAGGAAATTCTGGCTGTGCTGAATATCAGAGATCTGTCAGTGATTTCAGTCTTTACCTGAAAAGACTTTTCCTAGGCTGTGCTTTTAGATGGTCTGTCTTCTCCTTTAAGTCTTCCTCGTTTAGCTTAGTTTTGTCAATTATTTCCTTAGTAAGCCAGAGGAGTTGGGAGGGAGAGATAGTAGACGCTAATAAAACTATTTACTTTGTGAGCACAGACTGTATTTCAGATATCGAAACCCTTTCCTTGCATGCAATTGCCATTGTTCTGAACACCCTGAGGAAGGAAACAATAGTTGTATTGGAGAGTGTTTTAAGCCCATTGCGAACCAGAATTTTCACACATAGAACAAGAACATGTATTTCCCAATGGCTGTATTCACTTTAGAAAGTTCTTTAGAAAAAATGTTGCTTTTGGGCAATAAAACAGGTATCCCTTTGGTATTGATATTCTTTTGTAAGTCATTTATTTAAATAAGAAAACTGAAGATCTTTTCTTTAGTGGCCCTTTCATACTGGCACTTTTAAAAATGGGGACATGATGAGTTACACAAGCTCTCTCAGCTTTTATTATTCTAAGGTTATTTTATTATTGCTAATCTGCCTCCAGCACTGGCTCTCTCCACTAGGAGACCTTATGTTAACATCTTCCAGGGCCTCCAGGGGAGGGTCTTGAGAAATCTCTTCATTTTTTACAACTCTTACCTCTCCCTCCTTCCTCGTTTTGCTTCCTTTCAAGCCAGTGACAGGTTGCATCACAAAGTGAGATTGTGCTGTAGCCCTCCTGGGGATTAATGCTGGAAAAGAAAATAAAATAAACAGAAGATGGTGGTTTCTCAGGCTATTTCACAATTCTGATATGCACTGGAGTGATTTTGATTAACTTTTCAGTGGTTTGACTCTATGCAGAAAGAAAATGATAGGGAAGCAGTGGGCAGTGGGAAGAGAGGAAGGCCATGGCCACAGCTTCCTGAGCCACTTCAAACTGCAGGATCCCCTCCCAGGCACTCATTCCCCTCTACCTCCTAAAATCCCGGTGTTTCAGTTCAGAGGCTCCCACTAGAAATCTCACTGCTTCTCTGAGGTCCTCCCTGGCAGAGTCTATTTGACTGACACTGTAAAATCAAATTTACCTACAAGGCTGAAGTGCTTTGAGCTAAGTCTAGGTCGTAGTATCAGTTATCTCTGAAATTGTTGTCCCAGTCAGCAAAATTGTATGAGGTCACAGAATGGTCCAAGACTAGATCTGAAGATCAAAGATATGATCCAAGACAGGTATATCTTCAACTGTCCTCTTGCCCAATGCCATGAGCCATCCAGGACTGCCAGTCCTGCAATTAACTGTGTTGTTAAAAACAGAAAAGAAATTTGGGGTTTTATTTCTTACAAATTTCTTCAAGTAGATTACTGGCATTAGATCATTCAAGTTATATCATTTGAACTCTCTAGCCTTCATTTTACATTTCAGAATTATACCCTGTGGAGACCTATTTTTCTACACATGGGGATTTGGATACAGGCTAAGAGGGGAGACTGATTTACTTCCAAGTGCCAGGAGGGAAGGTGTTGGAAAACTAATAGACTGTGGAACTGAATTAAGAGCCACATCTGCACTCTACACAGTGGGCGACTATAGTGACGGGGTGGAAAAACATCCCCCAGACTACCTGACAGTTACGGGGCACAAGGCCTCTGTGATAATAGCTTTTTATGTCTGATGTTCCCCAAAATTTGCTAGGCATCATCACCAAGATGATGCTTTCCACCTGCAGGGAGTCAGCCTGCTTGCCTAAAGAAAATATTTGGCATGAGCTTTGCAGGGAATGTCTCCTTTCCTTTGGCTCCATATACTGAGTTCCTGGAAAAAAGGATGAAGTAGGGTGATTTGGAGGTGAAGGGTAGTCAAGTAAGCAGAAGTCATGCAGAAATCAAAATTATCCATGCTCTAAGCTGTCTTTAAGATGTATCTCTGTATGTTTGGCGGTTTGCTTAATCTCCATGGCTACACCAATAAGTAAGAGCTGTAGGGACATGGGCTGAACTGTGCCCTCTGGCCTCAGGAACCAAGCTCTCCCTGGGCTGTTTCATTTACTAGTGTTAATGTCACATTTTTCATTTGACTCACCTGTGTGGTTGTCTTCCTATCTCTTGGAGGTGATGTGATGTGAGTCTTTGATCAGGTGTGGATTTAACGCTCCCTTAGCACTGGTGTAAGCTCTGCTATAATGCTGTGTGGTTTTAGCGACACGGTTCAGAGCCATGTTTGAAAACCTTGATTGACACCTGAAATTGGGGACACCTTGGCAAGTTTGTTCATGCATGTTACAACTTTTCTGCATGGAAAAGCTTATGAGCTGAAGCCTTTATCTGCTTAAGATCTTCAGCACAGAACGCCTGCTCCTGTTGGTCAGTCCCTTAATCATAAATGCCAAGATGGCTTCCCAAAGGCCTCCCGACGAAGCAGGATGAGGAATCATTAATTGCTGCAATCCTGGACTTAATTGCCAGGTTGTCTAAACTCAGATAGTCTTGAAAAAACCAGCCACATACTTCACTCAAACTGAAATGTTTCCTTAAAGCAGCAGTGGGCTTGGAGAACATGACTCTGTCTGAGATCATAGGAAAACCAGGTAAGTGAAGAAGAAATGTGAGATCACCCTGCTTGTGGCTGAGCTGATTTGAAAATTAAAATCTATTTATGAGTTGTACTGTTTCTTGTATTGTTAAAGTAGACATAATTAGAAATTTTGGAAGCACAGCTTTTTCAATGTTGCAGGAAGGACTTAAAGTTTTTGTGTATAGAATATCAGTCACTTAATAAATCCTTTCCACAGATTCATATAACTCTCACACCTGCCACTCACTTCTGCAGCCTTCAAGAAAAAACTCTGTTTCCTGAAAATATGGGAACAATGCTGGGAGGGTGAAGGTAACTTTGTTTTTACTGATATTTTTGTTAGGGACACACTGTGTCTGGCAGGACTCTTTCCTTCCCCCACTCTCTTTGTATTTCCTATGCAAAGGTCAAGTGCAATCACAGACCACAGTGAAAAGGTTTAGGAGGCTCAAAAGGCTTAGGAGAAGTTATGAGTGGTGACTGGGCTACTGAGCCCGGATGGAGGAGACTTGTGTTGGGCAAAGAGTGGGTCTGAACGAAGTAATCTTTCCTCCGAATGGATGACTTTGTTCTTGTGGGGTAGAGCTCCGATAATCCCTGCAGCAGAAGCTGCTGCAGTTTGCAGTGTGCTTAAATGATCCCTGAAACAGAACCAGGAGAGGAGTTACACTCCAGTGTGGTGATGAGGACGTTTACTTGGGTCTCAGAGTATTCTGAGAAGTACCCTGGAGTACTCCACAGCACTCTGGTGAGGGCATGCTCTGCTGAGGACTGTCAGAAAAGTCAGACCTCAAATCCCAGAAGCAGAGGCAAGAACTGTAGTTTGGACATTATAGGATGTGCTCCAGTGATGGAACTAGTGGAAAAGCCAGTGCAGCTTGTCTTGCAACAGATTTGTGAACCTAGGCCTTCATTTCCTTGGTCTTTCGTGACAAGTGCATTTAGATGTTTCATTTTGTCTCATAGGGAACATCTTGTACAAATGGGAAAAGATATCTTCATTTTTTGGTTTTGCTATGGAAAATAATTCAGAGTAGTTTCAATTCAGCCATTTTTTTCTGTTTTGTTGTTGTTTCCATGTGGATTTGGGTAGAAAGGGGAAAGAATGGGTTCAGCAGTCAAGTGTAGGATTTAACTGTGTACAGAGCCTTACTCTCAACTCACATAAGCCCTTTTGAAATACCATGCTTTGTCCTCACTAAAAGGAAAAGCTGTTCCTTCATGTGTTAGTTAACAGAGGTTAACAATCTGAATTATACAGGGCTGTTGCAGCTTGCTTAAGTGTTAGCAGGTCAGAGAGAACACTGCATCCTTAATAATGTTTTAGTTTGACCTGCTAACAAACATTAATACATCTGTCTTGTTCAATGTATTTTTGTATGTGAATGTGCATGTATTTAAGGACTAGGAAAGAAATGGTATATGTCAGATGAAAGTCCTTCAGAATTCAGCAAGTGTCATTTAAATGAAGAGCAATAAGTCACCGAGTACCAGAGTACACTACACATCCCCCATAGAGGACACAGTTATGCAAACAAAGACTTTATGGACAATATTTCTGCAAATATTCTTCCATTTTTTAGGCATTTCTGTACATAAATCCATTCAAAGCTAGACAACGCTATAAATTAACAATTGCCTGGATTCATCAAAGTGTTCATAACAAGCAGTAACTTTTGATTCAAGGGAATGTTAACAAATAAATGACAGCCCTATCAGTTTTTTAAATTCTATCAGCAAATGTTGAAAGTGACTCTTATTGTCTTAAGTACTTTTCATTATTTTTACGGAAGAGGATAGGCAATAAACATTACATTTATTGGCTTCTTGTGAGCAAATATTTATCTATTACATCTTGGTTGTATGTTACTATTGCACTAGCAGTGGTCCCTGACCCAACTGTACTACACGCTCTGCAAAGACTCAGAAGGAAGAAAATCCTTCACCACACAACTCACAACTTCTAAGTACAAGACAGACATAACTGGTAGGTCCTTTGCAACCAGAGGAAGCACAGAGAAACAGCGAGGCAATGCAGAGTTGCATGTGTGGCAGTGATCTCGGGGCACCGGCTGCTTAGCCAGTCAGGGACTTGAAATATGAAAATGCTTGTTTGTGAATTTAAGATGTGGGTAACATTTTGCTAGTCCTTGAGAGCTAGCAGGAGCAGGCTCTTGAAGGCAAAGGTGAGGAGTTCATGGTTGATGAGTTAAAAAGTGGGAGTGCTGGAGGTACACACAGAAAGGAGCAAGGTGTTAAAAGCAAATAGTCCAGGAAATGGCTGCAAGGCTGGGTGCATATGAAGTATCTCAAGCAGTTATAATGAGATGAGATTAATGAGTGTTCTAGCAGTATTCCAATATTGTGACTTTGCTCTGTGATGTCTTTTCTGTGCCAAATTCATCAGCTCTCAATGCCCTTTTCTCCAAAGGGGTCTTCTTTACAATGCAGAAGATAACAAAGGTCCTCTGAAAGAGGGAAATACATTGCTGTAGCCACTATAGAAGGCAATCACTGCACACCACCAGAACATATAGTAAAATGTAGGAGGGAAAAGGAAAATAAAAGGATTACAGCTGTAAACTGAAACAACTCTTTTTGAGGCACCCTGCATTTTTTTTGTTTTGTTTTGGCATTTTTTTTTTCTCTTTGCCCCTCTTATTTTACAGATTACAAAGCTTTTCAACTTGTTATTAGCAGGCAGAATATCTTACTGTGTTATCTGCAAATTCTTACTTGCATAGATTTGTAAGTTAAAAAAAAAAAAGTCTATGTTTGTTAAAGCATGTACTATTCTCCACTTAACTAAGGAGATGAAAAGTCACAACTGTGCTATGATGTTTTATTAAAATATAAAAAACAGCAAGCTATCAGCACAAGCCAATTAAATAATACTTCTTGTCTCCAGATTAGCCTACACACAGATTTATATTTATATTTACATTTGTATTTTATTTGGCAAAAAAAATCGGCCCTTACCCAATATAATCAGGCTTGATATTCCAGAAAGATTACCCATCCACTGTTGCTGGAAGCACAATGACAATGAAATATATATATATAAAAAAGAAACAGTCCCACACATCAGACATTTTGGAAACCTGCAACACATCAGCACAGTGTGTCCATAGAATTTCACAGTCCACAAAGCAGCAAATACGTAAGAGTGACCACTTATTAAGACTGATGTGTGGGGCGTGGAGGTGATCACTTCAGCTATTCTTGTGTCCCTTAACTTCACTGACGCTGGACCCATCATGCTCACAAGAATCCATTCCGAATGGGTGAATTGCCTAATAGTTCATCAAAGCCCAGGGCCCATTTAATTTTTTAAGAATTTTCTCTACTTAAATAGGAATAGCGTGCTGTGCAATATGACTCAGTCCTGTGGACAGCATTTACAGTGGGCCCTATTTTGAGCAGGAATTGGACCAGATGGCCTTTGGAGATTTTTTCCAACTTACTTGTTCTATAATTCTATATTGACATGCAAATTTTTTGAAAACAACAATATCCTGCCATTAGGACTCCAAATGAACCACTAAAATGTTATTGCTAGGAAGAAACTGAAATCTTTGGTGTATCTCTCTATTTTCTGAGTTAACCTTCATAGTCTATGGCAGGAAAAAACATTCAAGGTATTCCAGAATAGTGGTTTACTCTTGCAGCAGGTTAAAAAAAAGGTGTAGCATGTCCTTAATATATTAACATATGTGTATATTAATATAATAGAATTATAACTATGACATGTTCATACAATATGTGAACAAAATGTGTAAATAACTGAATCTTTGTGCATGTGCTTTTTGTATTGTCATAGGTAAACTTGACTCTATGTTCAAGATGCTCTTCAGAACTGCTCAGTATTACCTGTGCAGTTAATATATGTGTTGGTTCTCTCTAGCAGACAGATATAGGAACAGGTAAATCAGAAGCTGGGAATCCCATTGTCTTAAACTAATTTTTTTTCCCACCCACATTGGGTGTGTTTGATTTCATAGGAGGTTCACACCAGTAGCTGGAAGATTTTCTGTAAGTTTCAAACTGCTTATCCACGAACGCAGCTCGCCTGAGAAATGTGGGGAAACTTTGACACAGCAGGAGTAAACTGTCTGGTAGGAGCATCCTCCACCATATATCATGGTGCCTGATAGTTGAGACAAGCTGTTTGCATTGGTCTGATGTGAACAGTTGGGTACCACTGCATAACACTTTTTTTGGTGAAATGCTGTTTGCTTTTGTGCTTGCACACACAACAGGGCCTCAATCGAGTAATTTACTGTATCATTCAGATGTGATTCTCCCAACACTTTGTTGGCCAATGCTTTTGTGTATTCCTAGAGTGAAAATTCTGCCAGCCTGTCCCTGAAAAATTGGCCTATATAGCAAATAGTTGGAATGCACCAGGGGCACTTCATCTATTAATTTAATAGCCTGTCCACAAGTATCAAAGCTGAAAAATGAGCAGTATAAAGGACTGGCAAAGCTACACTCAATGGTGCACAAAATAACTTCCACTGGCAAGACTGTTAGTTGTCCACAGTGAAAATAAAAGCAAATATTGGACTTGAAATACTCCTGATTGGGTGGGAATCTGAAAGACAAAGCCAAGAATTAGTGAGCAGAGGGTGGAAATGAGTAACTGATGGTTGGTGGCATCAGAAATATGGTCAGGAAACTTGAGCATATCCATACTCTAATACCTGTGCAGATGAGGAGCAGAAAGGATTTGCAAAATGAAGATACAACCTGACTGGAGTAACTAGAGTGAGTAACTAGAGAGCGTTGTCAAAGATAGCGTAGTGGATAGACCTGAAAGACGTGGTGAAAGAGAGTGCTGTTCCCAGTGACAGAAAAGGGGTAGAAATGTGAATTCTTTTTTAACTATGTTGCATTTAACCTTGTCATTCTTTCACCTTGTGATTCTTTCCAGTACATATTACTTATCAGAAGGAAATAAAAATCCATGCGCTTAGGTTCTGTTTTCTAAAATCACACTGGCTTAGCACAATACTACTAATATATACTGAATTCTAGCACATGGTATCGTAAGTCTTTACGTTTTCTTCGTTTTATGCCATCAGTTCTGTATTGTTATAATTATTGTATCAAAGAAGACCAGAGGATGACATTAAAGCCTGTAGAGAGACACATCCCATGTTCTAAAAAACTTCAAGGTAGGTTTAGACAATAGCGCATCAAAATACTTTCATAGCTGTGAACAGGGTTTTTGAGTAGGGAGGTTCTTTAGGAAGGTTTTAAAATCATCATTGTGAAGAATTTGTATCCAGAGCAATAGAGATTTTTCTGTTTGTAGGTTGTACTATATTTGTAATATACATGTATTTGTGGTTCTTCTTATTGAAATGTGCCTAGAGGGCATCATGGAAGGGTTAGTTCAGCATCTCCCACCTCAGCCCAGATCCAAAACAGGACTCAGTTAGTCCCAAAAGTTCTCCTGTAATTTTCTCCTTTATTCAGAAATCTTCTCATCATGTTTCTGATATGGTGAAGGAGGATTTTATAAAAATTGTCTTGCCTTGTATCCTGGGAAAAATGCCTGTCTCCTAGTAGTTCACTCTTGGAGAATCATGTAATTTGAGAAACTGTCCTGCCATAAAGGTCTGATTTTTTTGTTTTTTAAAGTTTTTAATTGACCTTTTTTTTAAATGATGCTATTTAAGAATAAAAAAAGAAAAAAGGTGACAAAAGTGGATTTTTTAAACTCTGGTTTGTATTCCCATTTAGATTTGATTCACAATAGCTTTGCTTGTGTAGTTGAAATACTCTGAAGACAAAAAGTTACAGTGAATAATAGAGCATAGATTTGTTGATAGCTTGCATTATCTCATGAATTAATACCTCTGTATTACGTTTATGGAGTACAGTAAAATGTGTTATCTGGAATCTCATGAATTAATACCTCTGTATTACGTTTATGGAGTACAGTAAAATGTGTTATCTGGATAGTTAATCAACCTAAGCCATTAGTGGTGAAATACTTTGAAATGTATACCAACTAATTATGTTGAGAATGATGTATCTTAAGAAATACCTTATGCTGCAGTACATTTATGCATATGGAAGAATGCATTTAAAAAAATCTCTTTCAGTGAATCAAGATTTTTTGTTATGATTTTGATGTCTTTCTTTTATGTCATAGTGTATTTTATAATGTATTAAATAGAAAGTAAATAAAAAAGTCATTTAACATTCTTACAGTGTTGATACAATTTGATATTACTGAACCATATTTGCTTCAACACTTTGCTGAAACAAAATGCTACCAAAATTAACAGATTTCTGAGGGAAGTTTGGTTTTCAACAGTAGTATTTTCTGAGAATGTCAATATTCTCAGAAATCTTTTAAGTGAGTTAACTTGCACATTGCTCATCTAGGAGCCTTTATTTATGAAACTTCTTTCAGTTTGAAAGGGAGTTAAATATTTTGGTGGTCATACATGGTGAAACCAGTAAGAATGAAACATTTGAAAGAAAGGATGTAGCTCAAGGTTTTTAATCAATATGTCTTCACCAAAAGAGAGTACTTTTGAATTTTTCCAACATAGTATCATTTTGATTCACAAACTGGTTCTCTTTTGGGAGATCTACACCCTGATTCTTAGCAAAAGTAAATCAATATTGTCCAACTGACTTCCGTCAAATTGTGTCACTGCAAGCCAACTACGAATCTGGTCCATCTCTTCCATTAAAATTAATGGAAGAAAGATGTGTCCAAATGACCTCTAATACTTTGAATCTATATTTTCTTGAATTGTGTCAAAACAATGCTTTTAATAGTATATATCTTTTTATAGGTTGTGTGTGTGAGTGAGTATTAAATGTGCTGAATGGCCTAAATGTAAACTGTGATTGATTATTCCCATATGAGCCCAGTCTACTTCCAGTTCATTGGTTAGGATGTAATAAAAGGCTGTTTTCATCAAGGACTTGGCATCCTCTTGAAAATTGGATTTGGATATGACAGCGAGAATGAACATAGTAGAAATAGGGAAGTTAATCAATCTAAGCCAAAAGTCACAGCTCATATGAGCCTAGGACTCCACACTCTTAAAAAAATAAAATAGAGTATTAACATCTCCTGGTGTTAACTAACAGTGAGAATCAAACAAACAAACAAAAAGGTTCTTAAAATCTTTTCTTCTACTATTTACTATTTTTACATTTCATGAAGTGCAAATAAAATGACCCAATTTTCCATTAGCTTTATAAAGGTAGAACCTACAAACTGTACTTGTGTTAAGTAGTCCTTTACTCCATGGGTGGCCTATAAGTAAGGCTGCCAGATCTTGTCTTGTGTCTCTTGGCATTTCTGGGGAATTTTCTGTTTTTGTAATCCTTTTCAGAGAAATTAGAAGGCAGCATGATATACTTCTACTCACGTGAACTTTCAAAAAGTGGGTCTAAAAAATATGTTTCCTCTTCCAGATTCTATTCAGGTACTAGAGAAAATTAAGAGTGTGGCTTCTCTAAATATTAGAATAACACGTGGACTGAAGTGATTCTTTATCTTGGGACAATCCAATGGATGTTGAATGAGATAAGACCATTTTTAGCCATTTTGCTGCTGATAATGTTGGCTTACATGACAAAAAGTAAGGGAAATAGAATATTACAAAAGAGTTTGTGGCATTCACATTTTAGAACTTTTCTTCATAAATGTGGTCTGAACCCTTGCATATGTCTTTTCTTCCTATCCTTAGTTGTCAGACTTCTGGCACAGTGTATTGTGGATTACGTCCATATAGATATTCCTGTTGTCTCTCAAGAATGCATTTTGTGTATTGTTTTGGATGGCTTTTAGACTAAGTTCATTCCCTTTGCTTTTGTACGTTCGTATGATTTATTGCTCTTTGTTCAATGTGAAACTGCTTTCTGGTGGAGATGGATGGCAATTGTAAAAGGGTTGGGCCCTCTGGAGAGTTATCTGCTAACCTAAATATTGATCTTTTCTTTCAGACTTTATCACCCCACATTTTGAGATGCCCATAGTTATAAAACTCCCTTAATTTCACTGGGAGCCAGACAGAAGGTCAGATTTTACCCCATGTGGAGCAATTTCTGGACTAATACTTTTTATGGAATCCACAGCCCTTTCCGTGCAGAGTTCATGAACTGAGATCCATGAGAAGCATGAGTTTATGTTCTAAGTGATGGCTCTGATTAACCTGCAAGAACATTTCAATGAAAAATACTGATGAAAACATACATATTTTCCACCAAAAGCTTCCTTATTTCATATTCATGCTTCAGAGAGTATAACTCTCACTATGGAGTACTTGCATGTGTATGCAAAATGTGAATGCTGGAACATTTCTATCACTACCACGAGAAGCTAGTCTGAGTCTGTCCACCTTGTGGACCTGGGAGTAATCTCTTAGAGCATTCATTGGACCTGTACGTTATACATTGTGCATTACATTTTCTATGATTAACTTTAGGTTTGTAGTATTTGCTAATCCTGCAGACTTCAAGAAGGCTGTATGTTGCTGGGGTTTGAACCCAGGTAGAAGCTACTGATGCACATGGGTTTTGTAGGTACTTACATGGAACTTAGTGAGAGGAGCACGAGCTGCAGAAGGGTTTGGAGGTAGCATGAAGACATCAGTCTGTGAGCATAAGATAAATTTACGTACCTGCACTTTAATCTCTTAATGAAAAAATCCTGCACGTTTAGAAGTGAGGTGTTCACAATGGCTAATTTAGCCTTGGGGTTTTTTCTTCTGAAGCTGTCCCTGTGCTTGGTAGCAAGAGAGGCTCCAGCAGAGAGCATTTCAAAGCAGTAGCCAGAAGACATTGCATAAGGAGGTTAGCCCCTGAGGCCAAAGATGGCCTTTGTAAATACCCTCCTCTACAGCTTTCATATTTTTACTCAAGTTTGTGGTATATGAAACTGCATTCATCTGCTTTGGGAGCTGACTGGACACGTTGCACAAGCCAGAAGTGTGTACCCAATTAACGTGTTTGCTTCTCAGAGAAGGTGTATTACAGTGAAAGACTAAGAGACTGCCATGTATCGCATAATTAATGAACCACAAAAATGAGCAAATGAAAAGCCAGTCTAAAAGAATGTCATAATATTTGAATGCTGTTGTTTTTTAAAATTAAAAATGCAGAAAAATGTTAGGTCTTTTTATTTCTCAGAAAACATTTTTAATTCAAAGGAAGGCAATTTGGGGGACTAAATAAGTCAACTGTCATCTTGGTAACTATGCATTCTCGTTTCTGCTTTGACTGTAGTTTTAGCTGAGAAAATCTGGGAAGCTGAAGCGTTTTCTCTAGCACTGATATGTCTGACTCTGTCAGGAATGGCCTGACACTTACCACTTCTCCATATCTCCAGGCAATTTGGAGCTTTCTCATTTACGATTTATAGGTAGCATAAGCAATTATATCCCAGTGTTTTAAGGAATTTCCAGGGACCCTACATCCCTGTGTTGCGCTGAGGTTTGCGTGCAATGGCTACTTACCTCTGTCAGCCACTCAGGCGGTCACTTCCTTGGGAAAGAAGAAATCCTAACTTCTGGTCCTTGTTCCCAACACTGTGGGTTACTTTGTCTTTTCCTCTGTGGCTAAAAAACAATCTTTTCTCAAACCACTGCAAGTCATGTAGGGGGAACCAGTGGACGGTTGTGGGCTTGGGAACCAGGAGGACTTGCTCTATCCTAGCTGCCACTCTTTGCAGAAACAGCAGCAGAAGACTTCTGTTGACAGAGGTACCTCTGAGTGGGGCAGTCTGGGGACATCTTTAGTGAACCCACAGCATAGCACATGCTCCTAGCAAGAAATATAAAGTAAAAGGTCAAATTAAAGTTGCTTTTATACATCAGATGATTCTAAAACTTGGTAACAATAATGTTATTTATGGCTAATTTTTTACAGATGAGCAAGGGCTTCTTAACTCTTATAACATTCATTTGATTAATGATACGCATTTTTTTTGTTGAATGTAGTTTTTAATTTTGAGCACAAATGAATACTGGCCTTAGCTGTAATATATGTGCTCTTTTCCATCCCCCAGCATTGTCGTTAGGGAGTTTTCTGGCTACATGTGCTTTTTCACATCTGTCTGCTAAATTAGAGATTCCTGTATAAAATGTAGCACTCGGGAGCATTCTTTGGATTTGTGGCACTTTCTTGGGGCAACTTGGATCTGCAAAGCAACAGAGTCTTCATTCCTGATTTTTTTCCTCAGGTGCAGAGCATACATGAAATTTCCAGTGAAATCAGTCCTATTTCACTGATATATCAGGGGACAGAGTTTTCCAGCAGTTATTTTCATGCAAAACAGAGTCTAACCAGTTATTTTTGTACGTGACAGCCTTGCAAATGCTCTTCGCATTTATTTAGCCACATGTTGACAATTCTAAAGACGAGAAAATCTCTCTGAGCACAAACAGAATGTGAAATCTGACATCTCTAAAACTTCATACTTCAGGGCTGAGAAATATCAGTGGGTTTTTTTCCATTTATTTTTAATTCTGTGTTTACACTAGAATAGAAATGGCTTCTGAAAAGGAAAGCAGAGCATCTATAACTAGATCTATCGTATATACTTGACGAAGAGGGCTGTCATGCATATTTGGCTATCTCAGTGTATAACATTATTATGATATCAAAGTTTTGCCGTATTTCAGAAGACAGTCATATGGCATATTTTTAAACACCTGTGAAACCACCCGCTGTAGAAAATACATCCATTTCATAATATTACAATAAAACTCAATGAAGCTGTGAATACACATGAAAGGTATTATGCCATCTTTAAATATAACAAGTATATTCTGCATTTTAGAAAAGTGAGAGTCTACGCTAAGAAGTCCACATGTATATTTTACCTCTTAAAAGAGGTGAAAAGAAATATGTGGAGGTATATGAAATATTTCATTAACAAGAAACATGAAAATAATAATAAAAATGCTAGGACAAATTTGTTTGTAATATAAGTCAACAGTGCCTATAGCTTTTTGGCACTGCCAATATGTTTCAGCTTAACTTCTGTAAGCAAACACCAAAAAATTGGCAATTTTAGGGGAGTATCTTTTAGCAGTTCAGACAATGACTTGTTTAAATGGAATTGATCAGCTTTTTTTCACTAGGGAACTAGGTTAAGGGAAAAGTAAAAGGTATTTTCCAAATAGATAAAAACATATTTTACATATTATTACTTTAAAATATATTTT
>NW_008795194.1:7004561-7062707 GCF_000699145.1 Aptenodytes forsteri
AAATATATTTTAAATTTAAAAAAAAATCTAAAACCATTAAGCATTCCCCATGCAACCTTTGCAATAGTAGGGGAAAATGTAACAGAACAGAATGGTAGGAACTAAAATGCAACAGGAAGGGTTCCTTTGTGTCTTATTTCCTGAAAAGAAATCAATGGAAATGACTGATATAAAGATTTTCAATATTTTTCAGGAAACTTATGTGTATTTCTTCCCAATGAATGTGCAATGTAGCAGTCAGAGCTAACATAACACAAGTGCTAGGTGACATCCTGACAACAGAGAAGTCAATGGGATAATTGTCCAAATTTCCTTCATGTGTTCAAACTTCAGTTCTAATCCTATTTAAGTCAGTCTTGCCTCTCTAAAAGTCCTTTCAAGTTGACATTTTCCATGACTAGTGAGTCTGTTTCGAATTTTCATAAAGCATTATAGGGGCTAGTTATGTTATGACAGTGTGAGAAAGATATGCTCCTTTTGATATGACTTAAAAATAAATGTTCAAATGAATAAAAAATGTGACTGATGCCAACTTCAAGCTTGGCTTATTTAATTGTCCTTGCAGAATGAAATAAAGTAGTTTAAGCTGAAATTGTTATTCTATATTAAATACACTAATATCGGAATGAATGAATATTACATGGAGATTTAGGTGATTGGCCAAACGTCTCTCAGAAATCTGTAGGAGAGAGGGGAAATTAACCTAACTCCTGAACTGTTAAGTACTTCATTGGTCTTTGGATCACTTTGTCTTGATTTCAGGTTTCTCATGCAAAGATTATACACCCAGATTGGATTTAGCTCAGCTTTATCATGATGTTAACTTGTCCAGACAGAATCTCCTACTAGTCTCAACCATGAATTAAGTAACACAAACATTAATAAATTAAAATGAATGGAAATGCTTCATGTGTTTTATGTCAGTGAGTTCTGGGAATGCAAAATAGCTTCAATGGAGTTACAGAAGAGAAGACCATGGACCATTAACTTTAGGAATTTCCTGATCTGAGTGGTTGATTGAGCAATCTCAATGCTGCATTTGACGCTAGACTTTGCATTTGACTGTGTATATATTTTATACACTTTCACATATTTTAATATAACCTGCATGGGGTATTTTCATTTCTGAAATAGTTGGAAGGCATGATTTTGTTCAGCAGGGGAAAGTTCATAGAGTATGTATAGAGTGTGTATCTAGTTTGCCAAAGTATATTCAACTCTGAAATTTTCAGCAACAGAGTATCTTAAAGGATTTACTTCTGGGATTCAATATGCATGTAAGGCATGTCTGGTTTTCCATCATATACAAGAAAAAAAAAGTCCTGGTCAACCACAAGTTTTAAACTTCAGCTCTGATGCTATTGCACATGTGTGGGTGGCCTCCCAGGTAAGTGCAGAGTTAGGCTGAAGTCAATGGGGCATGTGTGAAATATCCCACTCTGACTGTACAGGGTATGTAAGTTGATTATGGTCTCTACCTCATAACCTTGCCAGTCCTTCTAACTATATAGATGCATGCCTGCTGTTCTGGTGGCCTCAGGTTAAATTTAAGATAAAGAGCCATCATATTTGCCAGTGCATGGGCTTATTCAGCTGTGCTGGCCTGACATCAACCCTTTGAAATCATGTGTTGGAGGTAGAATTAGGTAAAAATAACCCTTAGAAGGTTCACAGCTCTCAAAGAGGACACTGAAATAACCCAAGCACACCCTCTGAGGGCTGTGAGACCAGTGCCCAAGCAGAAAATATAGCTCAGCTTTCAACTCTTCTAGCAGTCTCATCCCCCTATACCAGCACTGATTATTTTTGTGACAACCAGGATTCAGTGTTAGCTTTGGAGCCCTGGCCCTCAACTCTTCTTTAGCCACACTTTCCTTATGTTTATTCATCTGATGAAATGCATTAACACGTGCTATTTGTCAGTGACCACTTGGGAAAAAGTCATTGATTCTTTTTTTTTTTTTTAAATGCAGCAGGTTTATCATCTTGGCTCTGCTGGGAAGAACTATTTTTATGTTTTATTTACCTCTCCTGTATTAGGTTTTTAAGTCTGCGTACTGAGGACTGCATAGAAAAGCATCTTACTTACTATAACAGATTAAGCCACTGATTTACCAAGTCCAGCCTTCATAACAGCTATTACAGAGCTCTCTGCTCTCTCTGCATCTGTAAAGCGCTTTATACACAGCAAAATATGATATATTGCAGAGCACTTTAGATCACAAGCATGAGATCTAATTGCATTTAATTTGTATAATCGAAACAAAAAAGCAAAGAAAGCAAACCTTCCAGCATGTCAGATCAGGGAACAAAGAAACCTCCTCATTAGCATGGAATGAAAGAGCTATAGAGGAAGAATCTAGCTACTGGACATACATGATTTTGCCAAATTCATACAAAAAATAAATCAGCAGTGCCTTGTTGGATCTGCATCCAGTCAGGGTGGAGCAGAAAGGAAAAAGAGCTTTTAAGGAATGTGAAGGATGTGGCCTGCAAATTAAGACATTCCTTAGCAGCTTTAAGCAACCTAGCCTAAGGCCCAGTAGCACTTTGGCCTAGCAGCCAGAAGAACTCTGTTTGGGCTAATTAGCAAATATTTAATTTATTTCTTAGGGCTTCTATTTCACAGGCTTTTGTTGCCCATGCTGAGCTCTGTGCTACTATGCCTGTGCTACTTGGACTGTATGAACTAGCTAGCTTGAAGACAACTACACGACCTGTGGCATAGACATCCCTCAGTAGCATGAAAGAGGGTCTTTTCTCATGTCATTCACATAGGACTGGAAAAACCATCTGCTCCTTACTTTGTATAAGGAATGGCATAGAACTGGCCTGCTCCAGGAGGTGCCCCAGTTGCAGTGAATTAGCAGCTGGGAGACAGAAGGTATTTTTTTCTCTTTTCCCAGACCATTGAGCTAGTCTCAGTGTTGCTAAAGAATAACATAATAGCTTGGACTGTGCAATGCTAATAAATATCTTTTACTTGAGAAAGATGGTTTGAGAATTGTAATGTCTCACCAGAAAGAATGATGATTTGTTCACGCACTTCTAGTCCAAAAAGAAGAATCTTCTGGCATCCTCAGGTGAATGTCTCTGAGCAACTTGGCTAGCATGCGCTCCAGCAGGCTGAGGAACTGCGGGGAAAAGAAACCTTTAGGGAAGAATTTAGAGCTGTTACTTTGCCACTACCTGTCTCTGATTTCTATAGATGCTGGAATAATTAGGTGGTTAGGAGAGGGTATTTCATTGTAACGTACTCCACAAAACTGCTTTTAACAAAAACAAAAAGTTCTAGCAGTTTTTTTGCAAAACAAAATTCTTCAAGGAAGAACCATATTCTATCCTGGGAAAATTACTTAGGGAAGGATGCAGCAAAAATGTGTTTTGCTCACAGCAAAATTTGTAAACCTGGAGTGGATGAGAATAACATATTTCTGTGCTGTTTGAAATTGGCAAAAAGCCAGATTTTTTCTGCCTCACTTTATTTTAACATTTTTGCAGTTGTATAGAATACTGTTACATTTATCTTGGGAGAGAGACACCACTGGCATGGAGTTTCATGAAAGTGTGTAAGACTACAGAATGAAGCACATGAAGGACCTGATTTTTCTTGCACTAATTTATTTCACTGAGCTAAGCTAAGTACCACTTATTTACTTCAGGCTCAGAGAGTGGAGATTAAAGCAGGAGGCTTTAGCATGGCTGGAATGTGATGTCACGAGAGACTTTTTGACTTTATTAATTACTTTGAAAATGCTAAAAAAAAATTTAGTGCTATAAGGATTCCAAACAAAGGCAAAATATGTAGTTACATATAACCTTGCCTGAAGTTCTTTTTCAGGGAAGAAAGTTCTCAAATGAAATTAATTAGGAAACTGCCATATCTTAAAAATCAAAGTTAGATTCCTTCGTTGAAGAATTAAGGAATTAATGCAATTAATTTCTCCTTGCCAACATTAAAGAAGAAATGAAAATGAAGATTGGAAGTGTTCCATGGAAAATGGGGATGGAATGTATGAATATTGAAGTTTGTGTCTTTAGTGTTCTGAAAAAAATGTAATGTAAATAATTCCCTAGTATTTATTTTTAAATGGTTAAGCTTAAAGGAAGTCAGTGTATTGAATACACATTAACACATACTGCATCTCTTCTGAATCTGCTACATAATTGTGTTTCAGCAACTTGGATTTCACTGAAGGGGAAGTGGAGTTGAGTGGAATCTTTTCTAACCTTGGGGCTCCACAGTGATTTTGAAGAACTGTACAGTTGTGCAGTACCACCTGTTTGAGCTACTAGATAATCCAATTACTGCGTATTTAATATCAAAGAGATATGAAATGTAAAGCCTGATAAAATTACTCTAAAATTTTGACACTAAGCTAAATCTGTAAGCTTGGGCATCCCATAATGTGTTTGCTGCTGCGCTGTATGAATTCTAGCTTCTAATTAGGTACCTCTGCCTCCCATATACATACCCATGTCTGTGCAAGGGCGAATGTGTGATTCAGTGTTGGACTTAAAGGAGCTGTGAGGTTGCCCAAGGTAGCCCTTAGAAAATGCTGGAGAGGCACACAGGCATAGCATCTATATTTCAGCTAGCTTCTACCTAGGGGACTGGCTAGGGGGCTGATGCAGTGTGGTCAGCGTTGGTGGGGCTGGAAGGGAGCAGGAACTGCAGCTGTGTCAGACGGTGATGGAGCCCAGGAGCTCGGGGCAGGGCAATGGGTGCCAGTGCAGGCTTCACTGGGCGTTAACCGTGCAGAGGTCCAGCCCTCGTGCAATGTAACCTAAATCAAACAGATCAGCAGTTCGCTATTGCACGGAGAGGCTTGGCACATGGATGGTGGGTTTGGTGTGTGTTTGGTACATAAAGTCCATGAAATATTTCTGAAGTGAGGGGGGCATATTGCAGGGGCTGACTGCTCATGTACAGCTCACTGATTTTTGTTACTGTATCTGTCTCTCAAATTGTTAAGCGCAGTGAATAGTAACACAAATTGAATGTCTGCAAAACTTTTGTGAAAACTTCCAGCAACCCAGTATTTTGACAGTTCCAACTTATAATATATAAACATGGCAATTTCAGAGCAGATCATCATTTGGAGTAAGAACATTTCTGACTGTTTTTTTTCCACTGTACACTCAGGTAAGTTTATAATGCTGATAAAAGTTTAGGAGCCGCAGCAACTAAACTAAATAATTTTATTTATTTAATTAATATTTTGAGAAATAAAGAAGTTTTAGATTTTGGGTGCAAAAGCTGATCTTTCTTCATCATTCAAACCAGGTTCAGAAATGATGCAGTTTTTGCTGTCACACCCTTTCCTCTTTTGCACACAACTGCTGTTGGACTGGAAAGATAATTTGTGCCATGTGGCGATCTCGGAGATCATGGATGTAGGCTTAGGTGATCTAGATTTTTTTTCACAGCCAGCAGGTAAAGAAGATAACGCTAAACACCGAGAACTATATTCTTAACTCTATAGTCCAAATTTATTTATCAACTCTCTAATTTTGCAGTGCCTAATAGGGAATAGTTTGTACAGATCTTCATTCAGCTTGGATTTTGAGTGTTTGCCTGAACACTTGTTTTCTGTGATTTTTTAATATGGGGCAACCAATTGCCCAACAGCTTCAGCCTGGTTTCTGAGCATAAAGAATCGTTGACAAATGAACTGTACAGCTGTTGCCTTGCTCACTAGTGAAATCTTTACCTAGGAAACCAGCAGTTGTAGACATAATAGCTCCTAGCTAACAATAATAATAATTTGAATACAATGTGCTAATTAGGTACCACTTGTCTTCCAGAACCCGTGGAGACTTTGCTGACCCTATCTCCATTTAAGATTGCAATTTTAGCCATCCCCATCCCTCTGGTGAATTTAAGGACTTAGAGCAGACCAGCTCCTTCTCAAGAAAAAAAAAAAGAGAGTCTCTTCTCTTGCCCATCCATGCCTAAGCACTGCTATCATCCTCCACCTGTGAAGGGGCAGAGGTTTTCGAAGTTTTGTCTAATTTAGAACAAGGACTAGACTGATGTTACAGTTTTCTGCTGAATGCCCTAACAACACTGGTGTGGACTAAAAATTCATAACTACCTATGTGTTTACTGTACAAAGTCTGGATCTGATAGGTGTGATCCAAGACAGAGGATCTGGGTTAGAGGTGTTAGCTGAGCAAAACCCAAGCCTTAGTTGCAAACTGTGTATGCTCAGAGCTTAATGTTGCAAGGACTGATGTTGTTTTCAGCATGCCTACAGATTGAAAGTGCTGAAGTACTGGGTTATCCACTTTGCTGACACTTTAGTAAATAAGTGCTTGATTCCTATTTTGAACTTTTAGACTTTATAAATTTGGTAGTTACTTATTTTAGCAGGTTTCTCAGGCTAATACGTTGTGTCGTACATGTGAGATGTGGCACATATGAGTGTTTCTCTTCTAAATTTAAAGCCGGTCACAGCTGCCCGTATTTCTGCAAAAAAGCTTTGTTTGTTTTTTAGTTGCCAAAAATAATCATATGCTCCTTAAATCAAGAGTTTCAGCTGCTTCATATCTCTGTTGACTTTCTGAAATATCCAGGTTTGCCTAGGCAATTTCTGCATACAAACATGCTTTTCAATATGGGAATATATAGTAAGCTGAAAATATTAAATGGTAGAGTAAGAATTTTAACGGGACTCACTGACATGTGGTTCTAAATAACAATTTATTTTCCTATGCTGGTTGCAGGGTCATCCACGTGCATGAATTCAGTTTTGAAAAGCTAATACATGAAAGTGAAGATTAAGCATCAGCTCACTAGTTATAGTGCAGTCTGTGTTGTTTGGTCTGGAAATGAAAGAGCCAAGGAGGACTGTAGGTTGTGCCTCTGCTCAATAGTCTGAATAAAAAAATCCCCTTTATTTATTACGCTCAAGTCTTGTGTCCCCTGCAAGAAATGCCAAAGGGAGTCCTTTTGTTTGGCAGATGTTTGAGTGTCCAGAGGTTGTATCAGTGAAAAAGAGAGAATTTATAGTATTTTACAGACTGATTAGGTGGCAGAATTAAACAGGCCAGCCATGCTCAAACCAAAGATGCTTTCACCCTCCAGCTGCTTTCGAACACAAAAGAGTTGTGCAGGTATTTCTTGAATCAAATGGCTGGAGTCATTTTGCAATGTGAAAAGGGTGTAAATAGCAGCTGCTAGTTTATGAACATTATTTGTAGCTTAGACAATTGACATCCCTGTTTTTTGATCCCCTAATTAGGCAGAATTTGAAAAAGTTGTGTTTAATTTGCAATTGACTTTAAATCACAGAGCGTGTATTTCAGAATGACATTAAAAAGCTTTCAAATATCCTTCAGAGCTTAGTGCTCCTAAACTGGTCCCCAGTCGTAACTTTGGAAGTGAGATAGATCATAGAAGTTCACAGGACACAACCTAGTCACTGCTTTATTCTGCCTAGGTAAATCTTCAGGTGGAAGCATGTGCGCAGCCTGGGACCCTGCTCAGTGTGGGCTAGAGGAGAGCAGGAGACTGATCACATACAAGGGAGATCTCTTACGCAGGATGACTTTGAGGAAATATCTGAAAATCATGTATTAACAGGAGATGTTTCACTGTGGAACAGTGCAAAGAGTAGTAGCAATTTGTCATAGCCATTCACCCACAACCTCTAAAGGAACTCAGATAAGGAATGCAAACATGGCAGCAGTATCTAAAATAGATTCCAGAGAGTTATGAGTCATTAAGTCTGTTTTCCATACTAGGAAAACCGGTATAAACAATAATAAAACCAAGAATGAGTACACACACAGATTCAGTAGGAAAGAACCACCACAGTTTTTGAAAAATAAAGTGTCTCCTCACAAATCCATTTGAATTCTTTGAAGGAGTAAAGGATCACGTGGATAGGGTTGCCCCGGTTGATATTGTGTATGAAGATTTCAAAAAAAACTTTGTCAGGAGTTATTACTAAAGCTTCTTAAAGAAATAAAGCTATCATGGGATAAAAATTATCAAGAAAGTTAAGAATAAGCATAAATGGTCATTTTTTAGAATAACATGGGATTACTGGTTGAGTCTCACAGGGACTTGTTCCAGAACTTGTGCCACTTAAGATATTACTAAAGAGTGTGGGAAAGGGATGAAGTGTGACTTGACAAAGACTGACGATGGTACAAAATTGTTCAGAGTCATAAAAAAATAAAATGGAGTCTAAAGAACTGCAGAATGATCTGATAATACTGAATGACTGGGCAGACAAAATTCATGTTGATAGATGCAAAGTAATGCACTCGGGGAATATACCGTCTAATTACATATACAGAATGGTGGGCTTTAAATTCGGCTCAGGAAGTCCCTAAACTGCTGGCTGCCAGAAGCTGGGAGGTTTTCAGGGGAATATTACTGTGTGTATGCCCTATATTTTATATGTTCTCCCTAAACATCTGCTACGGGCCACTGTCAGAGGGGCAGGAAACTGAGCTAGCTGGACCTTTAGTCTGACTTAGTGCAGCTGTTCTTATATTCTGGGGAATGCAAGGGAAAGAAAGGAAATGTGATTTTTTATTTTTTTAACAGTTGAGACTGCAGCTAAAATCGAATGAAATTTCATAAGACAAAGGGGAAAGCACTTTTTTAGCTCAAGGGCTTTCTCTGCTGAATTTCAAAGGTCTTCAGCAAAGGCTTCCATTGCAAAGGTATCTCAGGAAAAGGTCATAATCTTTCATAATTGAAGAGCAACCTAAACATTAGAGTGGCTTCTATTATTTAATGCTGTTTATCATGCCTTAGACATTACTTCTCATAATAGCTAAGATTGATTTTTTTTCCTGAGGAAGGCAAACCTGTATTGACTGACCAGATGAAACAATCTGTTGTAAGAGCTGGATTGGTCTACACTGTTATCTTAGCACGTAGAGAGAAGAAGTGGGGAACCACAGCTCTGCTCTGAGAAGAGGTGAGGGACAATTACAGTTAATGCCTCGGAAGTTGAGGGAAACACAGAGGCAGAAGGTTGTATGATGTGGACCAAATTGTTCTTTACTGATCTGCACAGCAGAAAAGTTATACTGGAAGGAGCAGTTTTGTAATATTTTGACATGAGTTCAGCGTAGACCAGTTTCATCCTCCTTGTTTCCAGATGCTTAATGCCTTTCCAAACACGAGATGCCTAAATTAGAGGTATTGTTAGTGTAGTACACAGGTATCTCTAGAAGATGAAGTCAGCTCACATAAGGTCAAAATTGCTTTGTGGCATTGTCCTTGCTTAGTAAAAGTTGTGGGTAATTGAGCTTTTAATTTAGATGTATAGCTTAAGAGTCTGAAATTAAGTGGGACGAATCAATGCCTATGTGCACTTTATGTGTCTCCACAATAGAGTACTTCAAGAGATGAAATCTGGTCCTCAGACCCTGCACTGCAGATGATCAATCTACTTCATTTGCTTCAAGCAAATATCCTATATGCAGATAGGAGAGAACTTTTGTTTTGATGACAACAGCTGTTATTCAGAGTAAGTGTAATATATCTCTCATGCTGTTCTGAGTTGTATCTAAGTGAATTAAAAATATGACGCTCTTCATAACCTTCAACAGGTATGTGCATTTTCTGTTAGCCTGAAAATGAACATTTTATTGTAGCATACTAACTGGTTGATGAATTAAGTAACATTGCTAGAGAGGAAAACATAATCATCATGAAATTAATAAACATATTGCTGATACACTACTTCTAATTCAGCATTTTTCCAAACTCACGCATGATGAGAAGCCGTCTGCAAACCAACTGCTTGGCTACTACAGCATACCATCTGAAGCTTCACTGCAAATTGATCTTTTCTGTCATGTCTCCCTGCTGGGGATGGAGTTAGGAAGATGATAACAGGTGTCCTCACCTGCTATTTCAGACATTGCCATGAAGACTGTGCAGTACTGCCCAGAAACCTTTCTGGGCTCTTTCTCTATATACTGTAGACTTGAAATGTCACAAACCTCTTGGTCTTAAGGGCAATGCTAAAAGGCTTCTTTGCATTTCTGGACTCTTGGCCAGGCTGCTCTATATGACATGGAATAAGTTGGTGGATAAAGGTTGGGTAATGCATAGTCTGCCTTTGCGGTTCTCAGACACGTCTGTTTACTGAGCTCCATTTAGTTAGGTAGAATGATAAAACTTTAAGGTTGTAACTGCCTGATAATTTGTTGTGAAATCCATCTTCTTCCAAATGGTGATTGCATCTCTATTTAATGAAAGGGAGTAGCCATCTTTCAGATCAATCTAAACTGTAAAAAATGTTTATACAAGTGCCTGTAGCTCAGAAAAAGGCTTTTTTCTTCTCTAAATCCTGTAAAATATGCAACTGGAGTGGTTTTGTTCTTTATATTTGCAGTGAGATCCAAAAGGCTGAGGCATTAATTCTGTTGGTTGCATAAAGCATTTTTTTTTTTCCTAGAAGCTTATTGTTTTGCAAGGAAACTCAATTAGCAGAGTATGTATAATTGTGGGCATGGCATGTATTTCTTCCTTGGTGGGTCTCACTGATGGCAGCATCAGATAAAAGGATTAGCAGGAACCGTGCCATAGCAATGCAGATCTCTCATTTACCTGGAGAAAGCCTTCTGCTGTCTTGACAGCTGTGTAAGACTGACAGCCAGGGGCGAAGAATCCTAACTTGCACTCTAATTTGGTTGAAACTTGAATGCATGGGAGAGTACAGCTATTACCTCTAGCCAAACAGAAATGAGTCAACACGTTGATAGCTTGAATGAATAAGCAACTTTTAAAGAAAGAGTGTTAACATAAGACTCAAATTACCATTCCCACTGCTGTCTTTTACAAACCCGAAACTCTCCTTCTCGCAGGAGTGTTGTCTTCTCTGGGTCTACGTGGATTGCTCAAGAGCTGTGTGTGCTTGTAAGGGAGCTGTATGATCTACATACTTTCTTTTTATATTCTTATATTACATATATTCAGAAATCCTTTAATAATCTATGCAGCATGAACAGCAATTACAAAGGCAAGCTCAGCACACTGTCTCTCACCCACAGATGAACACTGGGCTGGGAATGAGACATTGGCTAGCTATCTGTGCGTATGCTCAGCCCTAAATTTTTCTGCTTGACAGCCATTTTAAAAGTTCACTGCGCTGGTTTCTGTGACATTTGTCTCCTACTTACTGGGAAAGAACCAACTCCATTTGTGCAACTTTAGTAACTTGGGCTGTATTTGAATCAGCTGTCACAAGAAAGTGGAGTTAAGCTGCATAAATGTATGTGTGCATAGGGGGAAGGGATTCTTTATCTGCTGTAAGAAAATCATAAAAATTTAAAAGAATCTTTGGAGGTATCTTGACTGCGCTGGTGGCACATGCTTGGCATATGAAATGCTGGACACTTATGCCAGTGCATGTTCCTAATTACAATCTCCTTATCATAAACAATTATCATTAAATGCAGTGCATGGTGGAAGGGGGAGGAGGAAGAAACCCAGGTAGGATTGTTTGGAGCTGCATGAGTCTGTGTTTGCCTCAGGCTTAGTTAGCTGTCAAGAAAAGCCCTGGAGCACCCAGAATTCACAGGCTTTACAGCTGATCGTAATCAATAAAGGCAAAAACCCAAGCCGGGGAAAGTGGGCAAACATGTGTTGTCCTCTTGACCATTGCAGGATAAAACTGTGTGCTGCTGAGTAATTGTGAAGAGACATGGGGGTCAGGAACACATACTGGCTTTAGGCATCTGTAAGTGGTGCATCAAGCTCTGATCAAAGTGAGGCGATCACTGTGTGAGGTTGATGTCTGCTCTTCCGTGGTCAATAAGGATGTTTTGCTATTTGTGTCCTTTGAGCTCCTGTGTTTCTTTTCGTGGGGGCACAGGATGCTCCCCGGGGAAGGGAAAAGGCACAAAAGGTCAGGCTGCTGCTTGATGAATAGCAGCTAGCAGCGTGGATTGGCAGTGCTCTTGGCAACTCCTGGTGAGAGACAGTATCGCAGAAAGAGCAGTGGCTCATGTTCATGAGCGTAAAAACTATCATCTGCCATACTGCAGCAAATCCAGCTCTCTTTTTAAGACAGCTTTGGAGCAGACTTACGATGATGCTGTATTTAGTCAGTATCAAAGTGAGCTAGATTCTGCTACCCTTTGCTATCTGTAGTATCTTGCTCCATGCTTTGCCTTAATGAATTTTAGGGAGTAATCACAGAACAAAAATCTGATTATCATTGTTAAATGCGTCAGTACAAGGCCTTTATAAGTTAAATACTGTAAAAGAACAGCTTTCTTCACAACATGGTCCTGACCCACGGTTTTAAGGCTTATGATGAAGTTAGTTAACATAGCTTAACAAACTCTCATACATCTGGTAAGGATGCTGCAGCCTAAACAGTCTGTACAGTCAAAACCTCCAGCATGTGTCAGATGATTTAGTTAGGCATAACATGCTGGGACCTATGGTAAACTTCATTATTTCTTCTGTTTTAAGAATATGCATAGGGCCAGTCACCACAGGGCAGGTGATACAGCTTTGTCATGTATCCAAGACTTGCATATGAGAATCACTATATAAATATGTTCCTTGATACTAATGTCCTTTATGGTCTTGCTATTGATACTTTATATCTGCACTTCATGCTATTGATAGACGAGAATTATAAGGAACCACAGTAGTATTGCAAGTTTGGGATAAAAAGTAGAAGATGCAACCTCAGGCAACTGATGCTTTGTAATGCCAGAGGATGGGTGGATCAATACTTGGTACTGTGGATCTCCAACAGTTACTGAAAGCATTATTTAAAATGGCTCTTTCTGTATGTGCAAAAAGGTGCTAGACCCCTTAAGTAAGGAAAGATTTGGATGTCTTGGCAGGTAATCATGATAGTTCTGTTTTAATAAATGACTTGTCTCTATGCCTATGAGAAATTCTACTCTTTTATATTCTTATACAGACAGATCACGCTCTGGTGCTCTATATTAGTCTGTTTTCAGTGGATTGACATTTGAGTACTTTTGAACAAGGACAGGATTCTGACCTCAGCTGAACAAATCCTGCAACCCCAAGTGTCTGCATACTTGACTGGGTGAGCTTATCTTTATATCATGTATTCTTGTTCATCCCACTGCAGGGCGTAGGTTTGCTTAGCATTTCTGCCTCTCACCACCTGGGCAGGGTGGGCTTGCAGCCAACTCATTATCTACCCTCCTGTCACAGTGTCCGTCCTCAGAAAGACTAGCAGTATTAAAATCTTGTTGCTGTGGAAAGTTTGCTTAAAACCAGTTCCTTAGAAAAGATAAGCATGCAAAAATATGAATTTAGGTGGGGCTTCATTCTCATGGATTTTTATACAAGAATGAAAAGGGTGGCAGTGGAAATTGTGAGGAAGGAAAGGCCAATAAAATACAGAGAACATCCTAGCCAGTTTTCTCATTTAACACTCGGTGGTTGTGATTTTGACTGATTTAATTGAATAACAATTTACTGAGTCAGATTTCTTGGTTCCCTGAGAAAAGAACTTGCAAAAAACGAGTGTTTGCATCATTTGATACTATGTAGATAATGACTATAGATGTGTAGGTGGTTTTGAACATTCACTATTCCTCGTGAGGGTAATAGGCAGCATTTTGTCCATCTTAAGCCAAGTCTTTACTCCTGTCTGAAGACAATAGCCAAACCTTTTATCTGGAAGAAGTTTGGGAAGGAAGAGATTTCTTGTTTTATCTTCTTTCCTGGAATAGTTATGACTCGTCATAAACAGTTGGAGTGGTGGTCACCTGCCCTCCAGTTGTTCCTGGAGGGGTCTCTATTATGTGGACCCCACAGAGACATCAATTACTTCCTTAACCTGTGACAAGTGCCTTTAGTCCTATGATAAAAAGCATTTGCCATGGAGTTCAGATCTGTTGCCTGAGCTGTGATACACCTTCTTTAATTTTTCTCATGGTAAGTATGTATTTTAAATTAAGGAAGACAATGTGAAGAGAGGAAAGTAAAGCCTTGGAGAAAGCTTGAGTGAGCATCTGTCATTTTCCTCAGGATTTATAAAAACAGAATGGCTGCTGCAAAAACCTTTTTGGTAAATATACTGGAAAAGCAGGGGAATAAAAGTACAAACTGGGTATGTGGAAAAAGCCCGCACCTCTCACGTGCTAGCCAGTTCTGCAGTCTCTCACTCTTCGATGGAGTTTCCTTCTGGACTCAACAATCCTCACTGATAAATAGTTAATTGTAACCAATATGTGCTCTTTAAAAGGATTTCTTTTTAAAAGTTATCTTACTAAGTTAAAAAAGAAAGCATTTGGCAAAAAAAAAACCCCAACACAACCACCCCCAAACCAAACATTTCTCTCTTGTCCACACCACTGCAACTAACTGTAGATGTGGAAATCAGGGGCTTTATAGGCCCTCCAACAGGAACTCCATTTTTTTTAAAAAGGGGACTTGAAAGTTTTCCTAGTCTAATCTCTAACCATATAAAGGACTAATATTGGAATATACTGTGAGCTTGTTCTGAACTTGCTTCTGCTTTATATCAATGTCCTACTGAGTCTTTTGCTCAGAGGAGTTGATTTAAATGGCAACAAAATTTAAACTTTAGCCTAAATGTTGTTTTCTCTTAGTTTCTCCAGGGCTTTTCCTTCTACATGATCCATCTTACCTAGCTTTATTTTGCTGCAATATTACTGTCTTACTCATATCCTGAGATGGAGTTAATGGTAACACAAGCTGTAAGAAATAGTTTTCTAGCCCTTTGTAAGCTCTTGGTAGTTATTAGAGGACCAGACAGCCTTAACCTGAGCCCACAAGTAATCACTCAGAGTCAGGGAGTCTGAGAGAGTGCTGTCTTTTCATTCAAAATTGTGTAAAATAAGCCACTGCATAGTGTTACAGCCTGTGCCAACTGGCTGATGTTAGAGGCTATTACAGGAACCGTTCCCTGCGAAGGGCACCGTTGTTAGATTCGAAATGTGACTTTGCTTTTAAGTTTCTTTTGGCAGAGGCTGTATTTGTTGTCTGCTTGTAACCTGTTGAGATATAAGGGTGTAATAAAGAGTGAATATTTCACTGAAAGTTTGTTTGCTTAAACTTTTCAATATTTCTGCAGAATTGACAAAAATTCTGTCTTCAATCTTATAATTAAAAAATAAATCTATAACTTTTATCTACACTATAACTGTCTTGAAGAGGCAGAATTAAGTTAATTAAAATACAATTAATTTTCCTTGGATTTCTTTTGAATTTTTTTAAACGTGTCCTCGTAAAAATGAGCTTTGAAAACTGTTGACTAACTAAAAATGAACTTAAAATTTGGCAGTTCCATGATTATCTTCTTTCTTAGATATAAATATGCTGAGGATTTCTTCTACACTATAACTGTCTTGAAGAGGCAGAATTAAGTTAATTAAAATACAATTAATTTTCCTTGGATTTCTTTTGAATTTTTTTAAACGTGTCCTCGTAAAAATGAGCTTTGAAAACTGTTGACTAACTAAAAATGAACTTAAAATTTGGCAGTTCCATGATTATCTTCTTTCTTAGATATAAATATGCTGAGGATTTCTTCATTTGAGAGACCAGGAGCACCACCAGAAGATTTAAGCTTCTTGAAATGCAAACCCCATTGTCTAGTTGGAATTTTTCCCTAATTGAAGACTTTTCAAAATATACATTTTACAATAGTTCTGGAGCAGTGAAACCAGCTGGAATTGTTTGGAATGAGTAACTACTTCAGAAGTTAGCCAAGTTCAAGGGTATTCTTATCTGCTTTACTGTTCCAGCCATAATTTCACATAATTCTGTTACTTCATAGAGCTGACATCTCAAAACATATTTCTGACCACTGTCAGGCAGCTTTTCAAGTTCACACATGAAAACCCCTCAAGTGCAATGCAGACTAAAGTAGTTTTCAGCTGATTTAGTTTTAGTGTGGAAGGAATGTAGTCTTTCCACCATAGTGGGATTTACCTTACTACTAGGTTTTTTTTTCTGCTAGGACCTACTCAGGCCTCTTTTCTCAGGCAGAACTCCTACGGGGAGTAGAACCGAACATTTGCTTAAGTCAGGAGTGCTAAATTAGGCAAATACGGGATGGAAGAATTACTGCAACATACCCAGGAGAATCATAAATTAGCGATTGCAAAACATGACAGTTCTCAGTGGAAGGAATCTTTCTTTCTCTTATAAAGCTCGGAGATGTAACCCTGGCAAGGAGGTTAGTCTTTCTAGAGACTAGTTTACAACTTGTAGAGTACTGAGGTAGCCGATGGGAGGAAACTTTACAGACCAGCCCCAGTATGTTGCACGGCACAGATGGCTTTCTTTCTCCATAAATGAACCTTAGTTTTCTGAAGCTGGCAGAATCTGTGTTAGAAAAATTTCCAAGCTCAGTAGCAGCACTTCTGTGTACAGCTGTGGCTTACATCTGTCAAAGCTTGTCTCAAAGCAGTGGAGGCAGCTCAAAAGTTCCATCAACAGCACAGGACATAAATACTTGGCTACCAATACACTATACCTCATAGCTTTTGGCCCACTTCTGCGCTGAAGGTAGCATACAGGGCACTGAATATTAGAGGGATCTGTCAACACGCTCAGTGCATTATTATTTATCATTTTGTTACTATGGGTGTCAGTCAGGCAAATTCCTTCCTGGTTATCTTCCTACCATACCTTCTTTATTATTTTTTTGCATTGAAATACATGAAGAGAGCAGTGATCTGTGATGTCAGTGCTGGAAATTTCAACCTCATTCTAATGATAAAAGTTCTCTTGTTTCAAGCAGCTAGGTTGTTGTCTTTTTCCTTGCTTTGGATGCTCAGCCCATGATTTGAGAAATCCAAACACGTGTTCAAAGCTTTAATGGATTGTAACCTACAAGTTTGTTCTCCTTGTTATAACTTCCTGAAGTTAAGTAATAAATTACTTTGTTAGGCTGTCAAAGATGGTGCAAGATGGCTATTAACGTTATTGCATTAATGCTAGCCAAAATGTCTCCACCTGAAGCTGTATATAGAAATGAAAATCAAAGGCTCAGTGAAATATAGCAGACATCACTGAATGATAGATTTACAATGACTGTCTTGGATAGCTTTCTCGGAGATATAAAGCCAATGAATATATTTTATCTGATTGTAACTTTTCCAGGAAAATAAAAGCTATGCATACAGTGTGTGCTCCTTCAGACTTTACAGTATCAACTGTTTTTGGCATAGTTACTAACACAAATGAGTTCTTTTTCTCCTACCTGATGAATACCGTAGTAATTTCTGTGACCAGAACACTAGGCATTTTGATTATCTGCTATCAGCTAACAGTTATTTCCTGCTACTGAAAGATGCTTGCCAAGTAAGTTTTTACAAAGTAGATACAGAACTCCTTGTTTTGGAGTTTTCATGATGCTACTGAAAGTCTCCAGGAACTGAAAAGAAAGAGATTTTCTAAATCCTTGGTGAGGAATCAGCATAGCTGTAAGAAAAGGATATGTAAATCCATAGTGGAAGATTTGAATCTATTGACAATAGTGACCACTTGTTTTTATCCTTAATTCTTGTTCTTATCTGAAATTTAGAAATTGGTGAATTGAAAATATTTTACTTGAATTTCTGGTACAAGTCTCTGTATCTCAAAACAATTGCCACACATGGTGTACAGTACTTTGTGGTAGCCTTACTAGGGAAAAGATAAAATACTTGCATAGTTTTATAATGGACTGAGCTGTTCACTTTTGAAAACAGATATATCCTGTGAAGAATGAAACAAATTTAAATGATAAATACTGCAAGGATGGGTTTATGTCATACTATATCTTTTTTATGACTGGCTGTAGAAATTCAGTCCTGCTTTCCCAAATTACATTTTAAAAATATATGTAGTTTCTAGGTGCCAATGGCTTTGACTGAGAAAAAAGCCTTTGGTCTGGAGATCTAGGAGCAGTGGTGTTTAGGAATGTATCTCAGTGTATCTTTATTGCTAATCCCAGATATAAAAGAGTTAACTACGTATTCAGTTTATATTTCTATAAGACAGAAGACTTTTATACCACCATATTCAAAGCCAGAAGTCATGTGGCTGGGCTATCTGCTGCTGGTACAGGTCCCCAGCACCCTCCAGCAGCTATGCGGATTGATGCATCCTCAGGAGCTTGAGCTCTCACCCCTGCTTGAGTTCAGTTCCTGCTGGAGACTCCTGAGCTTGTTTCTTGGAAACTACTCAATTCCTTGTGACCATAAGCAGTGGAGAGGGAATGGGGAAGGAGGGAGGAAATAAAGAGGAAGAAGCTGGTAAGGAGCCAGCTTCTCTTGTACCTGCTGCCTGTCAGGTGGTGAGAACGTATTCATTAACTGTAACCCAGCTCTACGGGCAAGCAGTACGAGTTCTCCACCACAAGAAACAAAACATCAGTCTGATGGTACAGTAAACTAATTTTTGTGTGTGTCATTCTTTTGTGGCCAGGTTTAGACGTGTGTATTTCTTACAGAGGAAAGGTGTCATAAGTCATGACAAAGAAGAGAGAGGACATTTGAAATGAGTATAGGCATCGTTCATCAATCAGACAGCTGAGCACAGCTGAAATTTAGGAGTCCTCTGTCTTGCAGACAGTTAAACACAAGATGTTCTGGATTGATGTCACCTCCATAGGGTTTTCTACATACCAAGTGTTCAGAAGTTAGAGGCCAGGTTCTCAAGAGATCATAGCGTGGCTGAAGAATGACTCTTTCAATATAACAAGCTAACTGTTTAGGTATAGCAACTAATTACAACATTTCAAAGATTACTTTCAACTAAGTAGGTAATTTTCATATTTGCGCTTTTCAACCTCTTGGAAACACATTTTCAGGTTTTTCCTGCTAATTGTTCTTTGCATGAAGACTAGAAACAGCCAGGAAAAATAAAGAAATAAAGCAGAATGTCTATTATAACTGCATGAATCCAGGAATGAGGGCTTGAAGTAAAAAGCTGATCATAATGAAGCTTGCCATTAAAATGAATACACTTGGCTATACATTATGGGCCAGATGAAGGGCAGCAGATGGGCTTGCTAACAGCGACAATCAGCCTGGATTTATAGAAAGCTAAATATCCACAGTATTCATTCTTGCACTGTAAAGTTCAGAATGGAAAGTGACATTGAAGTGCCTGAGCATGCACACACATACACATACATATGTGTGCATGTGCTTACACCTCCCCCCCGAACCCCCACCAGTTCATCAGCAGAAGTGACTGCAGTGTCCAGTATCAGCTGGAGTGTTTTCATTGGGGAAGGAAGATGCTTGGGAAAAAAGGAGTATTCTTTCCACAGGTGTAGTACTGTGGATGAATTGTTTTTGTTTCTATATATTTTTCCCAGTGATGCTATACTAAGAAAAATACACCGATTTTTTTTTTTAGTATTTTTGAAAACCAGCAAGTCTGGGATAGGTTCACTTTTAGTATCTGAATCAGAGTGAGCAGTCTTGAACTGCTAACCTCTTAGAATGACACAGACATGAAAGGGATACGTGTATCCTTTCACTGTGCTGAGATATTGGGATAATTATCCAACATACAGTTCCCTCTCAGTGCTTTTCAGTGCCTTTTGAATGAAGAGACTGTGAGGACAGCTGATTTTAATCTGAGAATCCACTTTAAAGGGGCTCAGGAGATTCAGTGCTTATAGAGCAACTAAGTGATACAGAAGTATTACTTCTCAAATGGGATGATGAAAACGAGAATCCTTAGATAATACAGGGCGGAAATAGATGCCCGCTGATCTTTCCCCAGGTTCAAAAAAAGACTGAATGAAGAGTATGGAAGGAAGCCTATGCCATATAGGACTGTCCTTTATCAGCTTTTTTTCATTCATTCCGGTGGATGTGAACTCCATATTCTAACTCTGTGAATGTTGAAGGACTAGAAAACCTGGTATAAGGGGAAATGGGGGCTTCCTGTTGAAACAATTAATTTATTGGCCTGGATCGTAGAGTAGAGAGCTCTATAAAACATGTAAGAGGCTAGTAATGATGCATGCTTAGACATAACTTGTATATGTCTGACTGTGGCTTTTTACATCTGTATATTTTATCACACAGTTCTAGCACCTTCTTTTGGGGTTTTTGGCTTCACCTGTCTTAATGTTGCACCCAAAAGATGGGCCAGATTCTCTAGGAAACTGGCATAATATAAACAGCAACATAATGATAACTTACTAGAAAGAATAATGCAATCAGGATAGCTTCGCTTTGCTCCTCTTTGCCTTCCTTTGTTGTTGTATTTGAACAACAGGTTTACAACATTGTTTTGTGAGGTTCCTCTTCTCACCTCATGTGCATCTGCTGGTTCATACCAAGGGTGCTGGAAAGTACCTGACACAGTTCAGAAGTGCTCAGCAAGCTCTATATAGAATAAGATTTATGGCAGTGATATTGATGTTGCATAAGTAGCTGAAAAAAAATCTCCTGAAAGAAAGAAAAAAAAAAAACAACCCCCTCGATACTTTCTTCAGGAAAGTTTGGCCTTAAGAATCCTGCATTTGGGAAGTAACAAAATTGAAACTGCTCTCTTAAAATAAATAATGTGGAGTATTTGATTCAGTCCTGTTTGTTATTTGCAGTACTGCTTCTCCAAGAACAGTACTGTCTCCAAATTGACTTTTATCAGATTACCTATTGAGGAGCAGGGTCATTGGCAGCAACAACATTGACACATACAGTAGAAGAGCACATCTGGATCACGTTGTGTAAAATATGTCCTTGCTATGAATCAGATGAGTTGTATGTTAAAAGTTGGGGAGGTGTCATCTATTTCATGTCCTCCCTTCTTCCCTCAGAAGAAAAGAATATTTGCATACCACAGACTATGCAGCAATCATTTTCTTTTTCATATTCAATGGGGTTTTTTTCTCCTTTTTGACCCCCTTTTAGTTCTTAATCATTGGTTTTACTGGCAACCAGAAGAATGAGTTTGAAGTGGAAGCAGGTTAGGGTGATAGAAAAGCTCTGATACGTTCTGTGGAATGGTCAGAAATGCACATGAAAACAATGAATATTCACCTCCTTCAGACATCTTTCTTGCCTTCATATTCTTTCTGTATCACAGCAAAGACACAGAGACACTGAAGACAGAAAATGGAGATCCAGACTTCCTCAGAGAAAGTAGGTGCTGACTTGATTTTTGTCTGAAATGCCTGGGTGCTGCCTAGCAACACATTAAAGAGTACAAATGGAAACAAAATTGTGTATACTTGAAAATATAATTTTAAAAGCCTTAAAATCTGTTTCAAATAATGAAACAAAATCTATTTCTTTTCCCATAATTTCAACGCAAAAGAGGGCATTTTCATGCTGAATTAATTCTGTCTGCCCGACCCCCCAGTCTTCAAGTTCGTTCTTTCTTGAAGAGGAAGCTTTTAAAAACCTTGTGTGCTAGAGTTAGCTGGGACCAAGGTTTGACTAGAAGGATGATTTCAAACAGAAAGTTGGTATGGTCAGGTTGACAATATTTGGGTGGATTTTGTCACAGTGATTTGGCATGAGCTGTGAGTCAAATACAGGGCTGATGGGAAAATTTGCAGGACAGCAAGCATTAGTGAATCTATGCTGATTGATACTAGCTCAGCCTTTGACTTCCAAGTACTACTTACTTCTAAGAGAAATTTTGGACCGGGACTATCTTGGCAAACTATTTTCCATGGCTCATACTGAACTGAATGGCTGCTATGGTCATTTCCAGTTCAGATTTGAAAAGCCACAATCTTTGTTTGAACTTTGATTTTACACAGATGGATATACACATATTCCTGTGACACTATAGGCATGTACATGTATGACTGCCCTCACCATGCCAGTAGGCCTTTCACAGGCTTGAAGACTATTGTGCCTCTCCAACAGCCAGACCTGAAAAATCCAGCTACTGTTGCACACTTGAAAAACATAAAGCCAGAGGAATGAAACAGCCGTGAGACTGCTTTTGTCTGTGTTGTTACTAGAGGTGAAGGAGAAGACAAGGAGAGATATGGTCTTGTTTTTATAGAACAGAAAACTAAAGGTAGCTCTGAAAATCTAAAAATAACTGCTCAGTTAGAAGAAAGGGACATAATTTTTGTTTCCAACATGACTTCTAACATTTTTCCAAATTTTTCCATTGACTGCCTCCATGCCCCTCAACTCATAAATGAACAGCACCTGCATGCTAATATGCTGCTGTCCCACATACTGTGTTTTTCTTGTATTTATTTAACCTGTGTGCTCTGCTTTGGGAGATACACAATGCAAACGAGATCTGTACTCTTTTATTCAGACAGGAACACAACTGTTCAAGCTAGTATGCAAAGGTAATAAAATGTGAGCTAGCTTTAGCTGCCTAATAATGAAACCTTTAGCTACCTAATAATGAAAGAATGAGAGAAGTTTTATGAGAGCAGAGGGAAGCAAAGGAATAAACCTTCTTTTAGCAGAAAACAAATAAAACTCCTTGTGATCAAATAAAAAATAGTTTTTCAGGAGGAGCAATATCGAAGAGAATACTGGATTCAAATGTTCTTTTGCATTTCTCAGCCCATTTTAGTACAGGAACTAAGGAATTACCCGTATTTGCTGCCTCAGTTCCTATGTTGTACCAGTGGATCAGATTTTTTAGGCTCAGCAGGTCAGGAATCTGACAGCACCAGGGATCATTAACAGAGTTTGTTTTCCCTAAATGGCATTCCTGGAACTGGAGTCCCCTATGGAGCAGGAGTTCTGAGCTTGTGTCTTTATTTCCCGTCCTCCTGTGATGTAGGGAATAAAATGTTTCTTTGAATGTTTGGTCTATATTGAGTGCAGCATGGAGATGTTTGAGAATCAACAGTCCCTTGTGTTTACAGAAGCAGTCACTTCCCCACTGCATGCTGTCCAGGAATTACCACGCTAGTCAATTTAGGGTAAATTTGCAAAGTGGTGCACAGGGAGTCACACAGTTAAATCCCATTGATGTTAATGGGAGTCATGTAGCTAAATCCCTGCACATTGCTTTGTAATTTACCTCTTTGTGTTTCTCAAACCTGCTGGCTTATGACTAATTTGTGTCTCTAATAGAAAAGCTCTAACTCTAACGTGTTTTGGTAGTATATGGAATGGGCACAGTCTATCTATTATTCATACTATATCTGCCATATAAATACTAAATTCCAAAGTACAGACATTCTCTGTAGTGATTGATGTCTTCATATATTTGCCTATATGGTTTTCTTCTAAGTTATACAGTAGTGATGGTTAAAGCTAGCATCAATCACCACAGTCCTCAGAATCATAAAATCATAGAATAGTTTGGGTTGGAAGGGACCTCTAAAGGTCATCTAGTCCAACCCCCCTGCCATGGGCAGGAACCTCAACTTCTTTCAGAAAGGAAATGATATCACTAAAATTTTTGAAAGCTAGATTAATCTCACTTACAATAAGGAAAAAAAAAAGAAAGTAAAAATTTTTTTTAGTGAAAGCATAATGTCTTGAAAATTTGCTTGATCATTTCTGAAGATGTTTTTAACTTATTCTTTGGTCTCCAGAATGGCTTGGGCTAGACTTTCTAAATTAATTTCATTTTTCAAAGCTAGATTAATACCACTTACAATAAGGAAAAAAAAAAGAAAGTAAAAATTTTTTTTAGTGAAAGCATAATGTCTTGAAAATTTGCTTGATCATTTCTGAAGATGTTTTTAACTTATTCTTTGGTCTCCAGAATGGCTTGGGCTAGACTTTCTAAATTAATTTCATTTTTCTGGAGAGAAGTGCTTTTAGGTTCATTTGTGGGAAGGAGCAACTGCAAAGAATTAGCCAGTGTATCTAAAAATGGGGTTGAAAGAACGGTGAAGTGGCAAGATGTAGGCTTGACAGTGATTTGCCCCTGTGCATGTGCATATCTTACTTGGTGTTGTGGTGATGTGTATCATTGGGCATATTTACACCACAACAGATTATGGTGTAAAGTTGCTCCAGCTAGCCATGAGATTGCCAAAATATCCATACCATGGATAGCCATGCAGGTAGCAAAAGTAAAAAAGCTGTGTTGATACAATACTGCACCCATACTAGTTAGCTCTGGCTCCAACGAAGATCATTAGTTAAGTTGCAGCACCCTGCTGATGTAGCAACACAGCTTCTTGTTCAAGAGCTGGCTCAGGTAGCACTCTCCAAAGAGTCTTAACACCACCCTTCATTGTATGGTACAGGCATGCCCATAGGAACGCTCATAAGATAATGAGTGACTCTATCTTCTGTGCAAGGTTTGGATGATTCCCAGTAAATGGGCCTTAAAACTGCACCATGAATGCTGAGAGGAAAAAGAAAATATTGCCTCATTTATACTGCTGATTCATCCACTGAATGGAAAATAAGTTATGAAATCATATTATTCAACAGTGTGTCATCAGACATGTGTGCAGAGCAGCTAATTGAGATGGAATAGGCAACCTGAAATAGAAATTCCATAACTGCTCTGTTGGTCACTGGAAGGTTGGCAACACAGGTCAAGCTGGTAAACCTACCATTACCAACAGGTCTACCAGGAGTTTGTTATCATTTGGACCAGACATCAAATTATAGAATCATAGAATGGCTTGGGTTGGAAGGGACCTTCAAAGATCATCTAGTCCAGCCCCACTGCCATGGGCAGCAACATCATTCACTAGATCAGGTCGCTTAAAGCCCCGTCCAAACTGACTTTGAATATTTCCGATGATGGGGCATCCACAGCTTCTCTGGGCGCAAGCTGCCAGCGTCTCACCACCCTAATCGTTATTTTTTTTTTCCTTCTGTCCAGTCTAAATCTACCCTCTTTCAGTTTAAAACTGTTGCCCTTTGTCCTGTCACTACAGGCCCTGGAAAAAAGTGTCTGTCTTTCTTCTAAGCCCCCTTCATACAGAGGCTGCAATAAGGTCTCAGAAGTAATGGAAGTAAGATGTGCCTATATCAGAAGGTTTCCATGTGATTACTACCAAAACCAGTATTTTTGGATTAGTCTTGGGTTTAAGATCATGGTGGGCAGCAACATTTATAATTTCTCTTTTTTTAATAAATCTCCATCCAGTCCTAACTCACTACCCTCTTGTCTACTCCTATCACTCCAGGGCTGCTTAACTAACAACAATCTTTCATCTTCAGCTCCGCATTGTCTGGGTTTCAGTGTGGGTACGATGGGTGAAAGGCAGGTGTTTAAGTGCAGACTACGTCCCTACAGAGGCTCGCATCAGCATCAGCAGATTGAATATCATTTGCAGAACCATCCCTGCTTTTACCTGAAGTGCTAGACTATCTGCAGCGGCACACAGAGACTAGAGCAGAACCTTACAATATTTTTTCTTCCATGTTTTTAAAAAAATATTATGTGACTACTGACATTTTAGAAAGACTCAGCATTGCCATATTCTTATAGGGATGGCAGGTTCGTATGCTTGACATTTTGGTCTCTCCTCCTCTTGCTAACTTCCAGACACTGCTTCAAAGTACAGAAGCACAAACCTCTATCAAGGAATCAATTGTATGAGCATTTTGACCTGGGAAAAAGATTTTCTTCTTATCCTCATTCAAGGGAATTGATATGTAGCTCTGGCATAGACTTCTTCCCTTTTCCCCTCCCTCCTTCCTTCTTGCTCTCCCTTCATTCCACATGCATCTGAATGGATACTCCTAGCATGGAAAATACTGGTTAGTGTGATAAAGTTCAGGAAAGTCATAAGCAGTAAAAGAGGATTTTTATAAGAGAAAGTGAGGCAATTTTAACCAATATTAGTGCCAGCTCTTCTTCAGACACTTTTCTAATCAAATAAACCAGCAAAATTAACAGTTAAAAAGAAGCTTATTAAACAAAGTAGTGATAGCAGCTGGGGAAGCATCCTTGGGAGCTTGTACCTGCATGCAACCTAGACAGCACCTGATCTAATATTTTAGAAGGACCTTTTTGGTTAGGGTTTGATTTCCATTTTTACATGTTTTTGTGGCCAGAATGATATGGAATGTGGACTTCTACTAACTGGATGGAGAAATTCTCTCTCTACCTCTTTGTTATTTAAAATGGTGCAATACTAGTCACTTGCAATTGCTAGAACAAATCGTTTGTACAGTAGTTTACAGTTCACACCACAGTTGTGATGTAGATGGGAAGAAGAATATCTGTGCAACAGGAACCACTGCTAATAGGACGACTGCTCCATAATGTCCTCCTCCTCTCTATAGGCATGTGTCTGGTGGAACTGACTCCTGCTTTGGAGGAGGAATGATCTGAAGGCTAAAAGGCCTTTGGAGAAAGCTGTGGAATGGAGGGGAACCAACCGGAGAAGAGACTGAAGGTCAACTATATGGCATTGTCTTGGAATGTGGGTTATTCAGAGGGTAACCAAGAATATGGAAAAGACAGGGAAACAAATAGGATAAGAGTCATGTAAAGTTGGAAAAGCAAGGTAGGGTTCATCTCAGCTAATGCTGAATGTGTCTGTCTGTCTGTAAATAGATGCGTCTTTCTGAGTGAATTATCCTAAACTCTCTTTGTGGACTCATTGGAGGCAAATATGATCTTTGACTTCCCTTTTAGAATAAATAGAATCACCTTTGTAGAGGTGTTTCTCTGTCTCCATTAACTGAAGGAAGAGTGAGCTGCTCACCTCAGACATGGATGTACAATAATCTCACCCAATTTGTTCTATTCTTAGTATATTTTAAACTTAAAAAATCCACGATGGTTAGAAAAGAATTAGGCTTTTTTTTAAGTTTTACTACTATGAAAAGCCTCCTAACTCTCCTCTCTGTAATGTACCTACACTGCATTCCTTACTCTCACTTTGATTCCCTGAATATGAAAGTTTCCAAAATGTCATATGATTTTTACACAGGAGTAAGGTTGTTAGCAGGACAAGAAACTCTTTAGGTGGGGCTTAGAAGTTCTTTATAAGTCAGTCCTATAAAAATACATGTACATTTTCTATTGCCTTTGGAATATGCAAGTCAGACACTCATGTAGTCCTACAGAGTAAAAGAATGGCAGACTCGTTTATATTTGAATTAGAAAGTGGGCTGTAAATCTGTGTGTTCTTGGAATTATCTGGCTTCAGAAAGGTTACAGGCATATGGGACTAGCCTTTCTCATAATGTTTTGATTTTTCTCTTTGACAATATGTGATACGCCAAGATATGGAAGAGTCTGACATATCTGGGTCCCCCCAAATGCCTGGATGGAGTAGGCAGAGCTATTATGGTTCACCAAAACCTGGCTTCCACTTGGGTCTCAGGATTGCATCATGGGGTCTGGCTTTGATAATCTCCGCAGGCATCAAATCAATTCATAACAAGTGGTTTTGATTGACATGTGAGCAGCTGTGATAAACTGAAAGGGAAAAACTGAAATGCAGACTGCTGACTGACTGTGTTTCTCAGCATTGCACCAGCTTGTTATAACAGCAAAATCTGCTTTAAGAAAAATAAACAGTAGGAGCTTTACAAACTTCTGATTCACTGTTCTGAATAGAAAGCCCATGTTCTGATATGTTGCAGCCATGGCCAAAAGAAAAAAAAAAAGAAAGAAAGAAAGGGAGAAAAAAAATCCCAGTTGAAAAGTAAAAGGACAACAGGGTTGTAATATACAAGTGTGCAGGAAAGACATGGTGTAAAGCAGCAGGAGGAAACTAAGGGAGACTCAGCAGCAAGACTATATTTTTGCACTACTTATGTTTTATAATTGAAATTAAAGTTCAACTGTAGTTATGCAACAAATATGGATATGCTATAAATCCAGAGAGACAATCCTAGCCACAAGGAGTGATGTCAAAAGAACAACAGAGACCCCATCCAGTTGTGGTGTTACACAAAATTGCAGAGGAGTGGAGTTACAAGGCAGGTCCCTTCTTTGTCTCTTCTGTTTTGGCTGTTCTTCAACTGTTATATCTGTATTTACCAGGGGTTCCCCACGTTACCATTTCTGTGCCCATGCAATAAGATATTCAGATCCAACAGCTCAGAATATTCTAGTTTTGAGGACAGGTTAAGAAAAGATGTTTAAGCTGATATTAGTAAACGTTAATAAATATCACTGGAAAAGCAGACAACCAATCAGGGAAACTCAAGGTATCAATGAAAACCTGTGACCAGAAGGGTTAAAATCAGTAAAGAATTTCTTAAATGTGTCAGGAACAAACAATAGTTCAACAATTGTATCAGTTTGAGGCTAGATAAGGGTAGTAATCATGACATAGAAAAGGAAGTGTTCAACAAATATTTTTTGATCTGTTCCTGAAGACAAGCAGGATGATGTATTCCTATGATAAACTATTAAGGAAATACTTTCTACTGAGCCAGCAGATAGGGAGGACCATAAAAATAAACAATGGAAGTCAAATATCTTTCTGAAATCAGTAGGACTGGCACCCTTCAGTATCAAAGGAGTCAGAGTGAGGAGACTGAATTTTTCACTTATTTGCAAATCTTGTAACACTGAGGAACTTCAAGAGTCCTTCAGAAATCAGTAAAACATGCTGGTATTGATTGGTAATGAGAGAGAAGTCACTGATCTTTGGCAAAACTGGGGAAAGGCTAATCTGGAAAATAGTAAGTGATAGTAAAAATAATGCAATTAGCAAGATTTTTTGAAAAATAGGACATGTAAAACTTGAAATATTTTTAATCACATTATAGTGATACCTAATAAAAGTAAATGTCTTGTCTAATGTAGGCATCCCACTTGCACAAATGTTTTAGTGAAGTGCTTAATGAAGACTGTGAGCACCTATTTATCTTCTGTATGTAATAGTGGAAGGAGTTGGAATCCTTTGTAAGGTTCCAGCAGGATTTGTCATCCGTCGAAGTTTAAGCACCTACATCTGTATTCATCTCAACTTTTATAAACAATTAGTTGTTTAATATAAGCTAACCGTCCAGGCTTCTACAGAGAGACATAGTTGCCTTCAGAAGACAATTAATCCTGTTATCTGAATTAGGGTATCTAAAATGGTCTGAAGGTGCACAACTCTCCTTCCTTCCCTAGGGAGCCTGGACAACTCTTTTAGTCTAGATATCCAGTTTCAAGAGAGAAATCTAGCTCCTGAGTTAGGCAGGATCTCCCTTCCTTCATAGGTACTGTCTCTACAGTGACTGTGAAGGGCACTGTAGAAATAGTGGTTACTAGACACAAACTGGAATCTTATGTTAAGTAGATTGGACATTTGGATGTTTCACAAATCCTTCAGGGCTTTCAGATCTCTTTTACATCAGGAAGTTTTGGGAAAATGTTTGAATACATGTTAGACATATGCTCCACCTCCCACTCATTTAGCAAAATAGCAAGGTGCATTGTGTCCTGAAGTATTCAACTTCACCCCACTCTGTTTTTAGACTCATGGCTTTCAAACAGAAGTTATTTATAGGTTTGTCCAGCCACAAAAGAAGGTGAAAGTGATGTAGACAGTACACAGAAGTATGGAAACTGTCAAGAAGAAAAGAATTATTAACATAATATAGTACTCTGTAAATGAAATAAAAAACTGGTTTACTGATAGATCTCCAAGTGTTACATATGGGAATTCATCATCTTGTGACGTGTTTCTAGGCCAAATATTATTTAATACTTCTGTCAGCAATATGAAAGAAAGTATAAAATAAATGCCGGTAAGACATATGTATCACAAAGACTAGTAGAGAATAAATAAATAATACAGATCAATGTGAATTATTTGGCTAAGAAACACTGAAAATATTGCTTTTGATACTGCCAAATAGAACGTCACACATCTGGGAAGAAGAAACACAGGTCAATTTTATAGTATGTCAGACAATGCTCTGGAAGGTGAGAAAAGCCTTCCAGACTCGGGTAAAGACCTGTCTGAATATGTTTTTACCATGATGCTACAAGGAAAAAATATCCTTGGATAAGACTAGAGAAAGTTAGCCAGGAACAGGGAATGGTATTCTGCAAATACAGTAAGTAGCATCCCTGATGTAATACTGGGTCCCGTTAGTGCATCTATGCTTTAGAAAGGAGATTAACAGGAAGGATGGAATTGGAAGAGCTACAATGATGATCCTTTGTCTCATAAGGCCCATGAGACCTGGATGTGCAAAAGAAGGGGAAGAGATGATTTTATTGCATCAACCAGTGTTTTATGAGGGAGGTGAAATCCAATCATAAAAAAATGGCCTAGTCTGATCACAGTGGTGGGAAGAAAGCTAAAGGTAAGAAACTTTCATTAAATTAAAAGCTGGATGAAAGAACTAGAAATGAAGTGCAAATATTAACAGTGAAAGTAAACACTGGGCTAATATTGTGTGAGTTGTGGCAGATTATCTATTACTAGGAATATTTTAAAATTATGAGTGTGTGTCTTTTTAATAAATGCTTTAATTCAGACAGACACTGTGGAGTTGCTGCAGAAATTAGCAGGTGAAGATCTGCTCCCTTGATATGCAAGTGTCAGATTAGATAGTCACAACAGTTCTTTTAGGCTTCAAATCTAATAATATTCATAAACATTTTGTAAAGGATAATATATATCGAGTTACCTCTTATTAACTGGTCTGCTCCCTCTGAGGCCTTTGCTTCTCAAACAGTACAGTCCTTTGATGAGGTAAGGTCCTCATCTTAATTTTTAGATGAAAATATATTTTTTCTTTGTGTTTGTTGTTGCAGTTCTTTCATTGTTCATGTTAATTTCTGTGCACTTTGTTCTTCCTACTGTAATGAAGAACACTGAATTTCTGGAGGGATAATGAGATCTATTAATGTAGTAATAAAACCTTCTCCAGTATAAGTCCCATAATGAATTCCATAATGTTGTATTTGGGACTAAGTACTTCATGCTTCCTCTTACCCTTATTTAACATCAGTTTAGCAAAAGGAAATATCCAGTGGGGTCTACTAAAGGATTTATGCAGTAGAAGAAGGTGTGAGTGGCATAGGAAATATGCAGGAATACAGAAGCTGCTAATGAGAAAAGAAGAAATTACAAAAAACGACAAAAAAGTGTTTCTGCTCTGAGATATTAAATTAATGAACCTGCACAAACTTAGTGTCCTGAGACCAAAGTGAAATAGTTTCTTTAAGGCTGGTCCCCAAAAGGAAAACAATGTGACTGATAATATAATTAAATAAACTTCTGATTAATAAGTAGACAATAAAATTAATAGCAAATGCTCCAGCAGAAGAAGCTTTAAGAGTGATGACTCAGACCATTGGATCAAAGACGGTAAATAAAATGACTATATTTACAGAATATTTGGCAGGACTTCTTTTTCCAGCATGTAGTGTCTTTCTAGATGAATCTTCATCAGAGCCCCATCTGTTTGCCTTTTCTTGGTTTTACTGCCAGTGAGCTCTGTAGTGAGAGAGAAATATTAGTCCTTACACTAGGACAAGAAGAAGTTTCTCAGATTGTTGGCACAAGTATCTCCAGCACAACAGGATGTTCAGATTGTCTACTCTGTTTTCTGCTCTGCTCTCTTTACATCCTCCGCAACTCCGAGGTTATGTGCTGATAAATGCTGTCATTGTCCACCTTTTACACAGATTACCAGATGGTCAAATTGAAAAAAGCTCCTATCAAAGATGATGGGTCACACACTTAATTTGCTTGGGGTAAATTAAAGCAGAAAATCAGTTGAATTTAATCAGTCTGGCTATCTGTGAAGCTCCATGCATTAATGCCACCTAGTATAGTGCATAGTCTGTGCCATGAAACAAGGAATGGCTCTGCAGATACGTTCACCTTTACAGCACAGACTGGGAAAGGGTTTGTCACCCTAGGTCTCCTCTACAACTATTAAATGATTAAAATTTGGCAATTACTGTCAAAGAGTTTTACTGTGCTACTTTATGGAGTGGCTAAAACAGCAGCTGAAATAGAGCTGTCTACATTACTCCTTGCTAGTCCTTAGATTATAAGCTCTTGGAGTGAGGCGTGTTGAAAGTGTTTACCTAGCACAAATGGATGCTGGTTCAGGACTGTGGCTTCTAAGTACCATTGTGCTCCAAATCTCATTGCTCCTGATCTGTGGCATGTCCTGAGAGAAAAACAAGCTAGCTCCCAGTAAAGAACTCTGTAACATTCTGAAAAGAAAGTAAAATGTGAGAATAATGATTTTTTTTTAAGATACAGAAAAGTAATGCTTCCTTCTCCCTAAACATGACATTTTTTCCATTTTCTCATACATCTCTGTTTTTCTGGGTTGCAGCCAAGACTGAAAGCAGGAAATACAAGTATATTTACAAGAAAGTCTTACTTGTAATTTTCTGTTCAAGTGTGCAACCACAACAACAGGAGTCAATTCAGCTCACCTTAACATCTCGGAGAGTGCTGGTACTAAGCCTCTACATGTTATGAGGCATGAAAACTGCCAGGGAGAATTGGTGACAGGAGGGAAAAATATGCATGGTACAAAGGGTAACGGCAATTCAAAGCAGATGAAAAAGAAGAAAGGAGTGATTTTTCTCTCCCTCTTTCTTTTTCTTTTGCTTAGGCAAAACATCTATAGTCTTAACTGGACTTGAAGTGGAGTTGGACTCAGAAGAGGGACTCCATTCAATGGCCTGTTTGCTTGTTATACTGTAAGATCTTTGCATTCTGTTATTTGATGCAAAGGAACCGTGAAACAAGAGTGGACTTGGGAGTCTACCCCAGACTCCATTAGGGGAGACCCTGATGTAGGAATCTCCCCCATCACACTTGTATCTGGCTCTGCAGCACCTTTGGGCTCCTCCGACACTGTGGTGGGTGGTCGCTGGGCAGCAGGGAGGTGTGATGGAGAAGCACTGCCACACTGGTGACCTGGCAGTTTCAGGGGCCTCTGGGGCAGCCACCAGAGCCACTGAGCAAGCTCTGTCCCGCAGTCTCATGGAGGGGTAAGGACCTCTGCAAGGAGGAGCATTGGTATAGAGGAAACCAGGCAAAATGGTCCAAGAGGACCATTAGTGTCGTAAAAACAGAACTCAATGCCACAACTGCGAGGGGCAGGATGAGTTTGTGTGGCAGTGATCAAGAGAAAGAAACTAAAACAAGCTTCAGTTGTCTGCAGTGCTGAAAAATTATTAACAGCTTTATGTTGTTCAAATGGTGGTGTAAGCATAAGGGGATGGGGAACGCCACCTCACCGCAGCTAGAGCTGTGTGAGATGTACAGGCACCGCAAAACACGTGAGTTTTGCCTTTATGCCATTGTTTGTGTAAAGGGGGAAGATACTTACACTTGGCTTCTGCTCACCTTCAGTGTGAAACATATTTCTGTAGGCAGCTTTTGAAAAAAATGAGGCTCCATTAGGTAGGATTTGGTTTGGGGGAAAATGAGGAAGGGGGATGAGGGAAACGAACAGAAATCAGAGAAAGGCACAAAAGAAAAGCCAGCTGTAAAGACCCTTTATTTTTAATGCTAAAAGGTATTGTGATCCAAAGCATTCAGACGCAGTAAAGAATTTGATATCTCAGGAGAAAAAGAGCAGACAAATGGGATATTCAGTCACATCGAAGTGGAAACATATTTTTGTGAGCCATAGTGTTTGTGCACTTCAGTCTTCCTTAGTGACTTCCCCCTCACAATATCAGCCCATTACCTATGAAAATACATTCTTTCTTTCTTACAGATACTGGGAAAGTTGAAAGGCATGTGTCCACAAAAATGAAAGCTATTTCTAACATTTCTGGAGATATATGTCCCCTTATGAAAAGGAAATTGAAGACAAAAGAAAACTGATCAAATAATGTATGGAACATTTAAGCATATTGCTTAAATGAATGCATATTGCAAATGAATGAACTGAATGCATTCATGCTTAAATGAATGCATTTAAGATTGGAGCTCCATTTTGGAAAAGGGCTTGAGAATTAGAAATTTGGCTTCATTCTGAATTAAAAAGCAAATATTGATTTTTTAACTGAGTAGAATTTCCCATTAAAATGTTTCTGCTTGAACAAAAGTTCACTTTAATGCTGCTTTATGGTCTAAAGGAGATCAGATAGCTGCTGTGGAGTAGTGCCTGTTTTCCTCCATTAGCTATGGAGTGCAAGATGAGAATGGCCTTCCAGATTCAAACACCTAAATTTAGGTGCATGTGTGTGTTCACCTGTAAGCTGGGCTTATAAACTTCTGTTACAGACAATGGAATTTTAATCTGAAGTCCATGGAGCTTTGGAGTTGGTTGGTCTCACCACAAGGCAGACGCCTACGTGCCGGTAGCTGAACCGCCCTCAACTCTCTACTGACCACATGGGCTTGAGTTGGGGTTCAGACACCCAGGACTAGCATCTTGTGACATGTATGAAAAAAAAAGGATGTTTTGCCTGACTTCCAGGTGCTTCTCCAAAAATGAGGCTATTCTCCTTGAGGTCTTTGTCAAATCTGCCATGCCTGTCTGGAAATCTGAGAGTATCCTATGCCATCTCAAACAGTATTAGATGCCTATCTTTAAGTATCAAATCCCACCTGAAAGCACACACCCCTTCCCAGACTGCCATGATGGCTTAGGCGCGCAACTCACCCACCTACCCCTACATGTAGGTGTCTGAATCCACAAGTTGAATCTGACCATAGGAGTGCAGTTCAGTTTGCTAAACACAAGTGTCAGGTGCTGTTTCAGATGCCATAGGGTATCTGGGACATCCACATAAGGCTGGTTGATATTGCAAAGCATTTCTGGAAGAACCATACTCTTGTGGACTGGCCATGTCAAGCTGAGTGGGACACTCTGCAAGTTAGATGTATACATTATAGACTTTGAAAGTTAGGTGACATGAATCTAACCCTGATGAAAATCTTGTAATAAAACAATTAAGTGAACATGCAATGTTTCGAAAATTGTTGTTGACAAAAACATTCTGAAGAAGCCAGCTGTCTTTCAAGCTTAAGAGATGCTGTGTCTTGATAGTGTTTGTGTAAGTAGCTTAATAGAACAGTTTACTTTTCTTGTGTTTTTAATTCTCCTGAACATTTGTTTGCCTGTTCTGCAAGAGTAGATCCCAGGATTCCTGGGGGCCAGAAGCTTGCATGCAGAATATTAAAAAAATAGTTCCACTGATTTATCTGGGTGAATATTTTTGTATATTTAAACGAAAGGACTAGATAACTTTCATCTAGTAGAAAATATTATCCACACCTCAGTAGCCAATGTGAGAACCTGAATTCTGTCTAACAATCCTAGGTACCATATCTGTTTTCATAACTTTTATCCTACAACATTCTCCTCCTCCAGTTTGAAATAATTATGAATTATCTGGTTTTATATATCCCATACAATATTTTTTAATTGTCTTTCTTTAGCTTTCAGGCATCCCTGTATACACAATTGCATTCTCTTTCCTCCTTGCTCTTTTTGCCAAGTGCTCGGTGGGTGTAATTTGATATAATTCCATTGATGTCAGTGTAACTTTGCTGATTTACACTGGCTGAGGCTTTCCCTCAGCTTGGTGGGTTTGTTTTAATGTCCCATTTCTGTGATTATTATTGGATTATAGCTTTCACTAAACTTTTCAGTGTCATAATTTGGAAACACTGAAAAACAACACTTTAACTTTTAAAGGACAGTAATCAGCACTTCTGGGTTCTTCTTTTTTCCAGTTTAAGCACTGGCCCATAAATATCCCATTAACAAGAATCTGTTGCAAGTGTTTTCATTGTTTTCTCTTTGCTTTGCGGTGAGCTAAGTGTTTCTGAATTTCCTGGGCGGATGCATCAGACTGTGACATGCTGAATCTGGTTTTATCAGTTTTATTCTGTTTAAGCTATTTTAAATGCAGCATGAGGTATGTAGCTCTATCATTATTATTATAATTATTATTATTACTATTACTATTGTGAATACTGTCACTCTTTTTATTGCTGTTATTATCAGCGTTTGGGAACTACTGATTGTCAGTTCTGTATGTGATTACTGTCACCCTTTTTATTGCTGTTATTATCAGCATTTGGGAACTACTGATTGTCAGTTCTGTATTGAGAATAGCTTAGCATAACTCCAACCAGTTTAGCCAGGAGGAGCCTCGGTTTTGCTTTGGTTTTGGTTTGCAGGGCTGGTGGTGACAGGAATACCGCGGGATTCCAGCTGTTGCAATGTTTGGAGTGCGAGTGCTATTTGTCCAGCCATGGGACAGAGATTTCAGTAAGAGGACACATTTCTTTGTTAGTTGAACAAAACACTGAGAGACTTTCACAACACCTACGTGTTCTTTCTTGTTCCAGAAACTCCTATGAGCCAGAAATATTTGTTGCAATGTGAAATGTTCTGTGAGATAATGATAGCTTTGCAGAAATCTGGAAATACATAGTGGGGCAGGAGCTTCCCTTTTCATGAGCTTACATTTATAGATGTGTTCAGCATTACTTAATAAAGAATATAATAGACATCATGAATCCAAGGATACTGGTCCTGGGTCTTACAGAGTTCCTTAATGGCACCTTGGTTTAACAAATGGAAGAAAAAGTTTGAGGTGTAGAAAGCATTAATTAAAGGAACAAACTTTGGGTATGCCCTGCTGAAGATTTAAAGGATGATCTGGGGAGCACTGTCCCTGCGGTTAGCACCACCTCATGTGGTTGTCCAAAGCAGAGGTACCACACAGCTGTGCAGACCCCCTGTTCAGGCAGCTCGGGACACAAGGCAGCACTGAACAAGAAACTCTGTCTCCGGGTTTGCACAGAGCTGTACCTGCTGCTAAAGCAGTGTTGGGAGGATGTGCAGGTTAGCTTGAGCACGTCAGTGTGGCTGAACAGCGTTTGGATCAGAGCAGCTTTGCACTCCTCCAGTGTGAGCTGCCGTTCCTGCAGTTTACAGTCAAACCCAGTGCTTTTAGAGATATTCCCAAATATTGGCTAACAGGAGGCCTAAAGGAGTAGAAAGAGTTTTAGAATACACTACAGTTTTGAAAGGAGGGTGTATTTACATTTAGTTGCAGAAAAAGATCAACTTATATTAAAGTTCCATGCTTGAGTGACATAAATGAGACTTTTTTTAAGCTCTTCTTCCATATCTTGCAAAGGGGTTTGGGCAAGCCTCTCACTCTCTCAGTTCTTATAGGCCTAACAACTGCTCATTTTTCTGAGCTATTGGAAAGGCTAACTCATTATTACTTTGCAATCCTAAGCTATAAAACACTGTGTAAACATGTGCTATTAATGACACCTATTTGTTATGCAAGGCAGGGCTGGGAATAGTTCCAGAACCAAATCAATTGCACTCTGCAATTTTGATTTTGTGATATCCAGCTATTGGTTTCAGAGATACCTCGGGGCTTTCTGAATGGCCTTGGTCAAATATTTACATCAACTCCATTAATCTTTCTGTCTGGCTTTATAATTGATTGAAAAATTATTTCCCTATGTAGCAACCTATTCTTGTCCCCAACAGTTTAGGTACTTGGCTGGAGAGAATGATAATCAAAATCACTTATCAGCAAAAGTTATTTCCATCATCTTGTCTGTATCGCAGGCAGAGGTTAGAGCACTCAGCAATTTTAAAAGTGTTATCTCAGCTGCGGGCTCCTGAGCCAGATTAGTGTGTGAGTAGTAAATCAAAATGTGTTCAAGATCCCTGCAGTTGTTCATGTGCTAATTCTTTTTGGGTGTAACTCAGGGGTGAGAGAGCGAAAATAGGGTGGTAATCATCAACTGGACCAGGATTTCCCAGCTTGTGGACAGGTGTGTTACTGTGGCCCTCCTCAAAGCAGAGATGACACTGTGAGGTTAAAATGCCAAATTTTTACAATAGAGACATAAACAGAAAGAAAGGCCAAAGATAAGACGTCTGGTGCTTTTCTCAAAGATTCTGAGGTTGAAGTCATTATCAGCTGTTTGCTCAGTTTTGATAATTTATGACGTGATCAAGGGACTTGTGTGGTCCAACACTGTGAGTGAACTCTAACTTGAGGTAAAACTATACCTTTCTATTTACTTTCCATACAGGCAGGAAAAGGAACCCCCTTTTCCTTCATTATGAGATAACTCATTTGGCTGCATAATATTATACAATAGTGTGGTAGCTGTCTTAGCTGGCTCACCTAAGCTCAGTGCTGGGCACAAGATGAGAATCTGAACAGGAACAGAATTCCGTTTACCATCAATAGCATGTTGGGCCCTGTTCATGACTGTGCTACAGAAACAAGTCTTGCTTATCACTGTCTGGGTTGTACGAGAATGATTCTGAATTCATATTTCATGCAGTTTTCCATATATATTACTGTGCTCATGTTTAATACATTAGATGGTCAAATAAATACATATTTAACTCTTCTGGAATTGTCCCTCTGACTCAATTCCTGAGGTTGGATTGACTCTCAGAAACAGAATTTTTTGTACTGAAAGAATGACTTAGCCTCTCCTGGTCATCTTTCAATTGCTGGCTAGTTCAATCACTGACTACGTAAAGTTCCTAATTACTTAATGAAGAAGGCCAGCATTCAAAATGAAAGATAAGAGTGCAAGGAATATGACCTCTAAAAGTTGTTAATCAACTGTAGTTCTTGACATAAGCGCTGCTGTGAACTTTGCAAGCTGTGATATGCGCACAAAGATAGTAAGGTCAGTTGTTCATTTCAGTCAAAATGACAAGAACAGACTTGATTAAAATGAAATAAGAGTTAGCTATAAAACTTTGAGCATGTAAGAATGACTGTAAAAATGATAGTTCTGATGTTTCTTTTTGTTGAGGTATCAACTTTGGTCACTTGGAGAACAGCTTTTTGGAGGTGGTATTGCCAACTCATTTGATCTTTCTTGCCAATCTTCTCAGTATTTGGTGTTTTTATAAACCACTGTGGCAGATGCTGAATTGCAGATCTTGTTAGTAAACCTAGTTTCTAGCCCTCCTCTTCTGGAGAAATTTTGAAAGACTCATCCAAATCCATGCCAATAATTGAGAATCTAGAACACAAATAAAATGCAATTGCCATTAAACCAGCCGAAAACATGCATCATTAATCATGTGATTTTGCAATTGCTTGATCAACTACAATCTTAGGCTTTTTTTTTTTGTAAATGATTAGTTGAGTCTCGCATTGGTTCTCAAGGCTGACCTTGAGCCCTCTTTCATGGCATGTCCTATGGCTGCCATTAATTGCAAATCGCTCCGTGTCTTTTATGTCTTTGTTGGTGTACCTTTATATCCAAAGCATTGACAGCAAAACAAATGTGAAGAAACATGGTTTAAGAAAAGACAAAAAAAGTAGTTTCATTCTCCAGCTGTTCACCTTTATCATAAATCATTTGCCTTCCCTTATAAAAGACATAGGCCTCATAGAAGTATGAGGTGATCATTGACAACATGACTCTCACAGTAGTTATAGCTTTCAGTTAAGTAATCAAATACTTCTAGACATTGAATTATAAGTTAAATTAATAGACATTTCAAGGCATTTAAAAATCCCTACCTTTGACCTTCTAAGGAAGCTTTAAAAATATTAATCATTGTGCTGATGAAGAATAACAGCTTCAAATTCAGCATTCTAAGAACTTTGTAAATTACATTATGCATCTAAATAAACACTACCGCCTATTCAGATACCTGCCATGATCTCTATTACTTCCTTGTCAGGTATCACACATGACTTGCCATACCTGAAGTCTTGTATGGTTGAACTGTCACTGAAAAATGCGCTAATACAGCAGAATGGAGAGAAAAAGGTGCTGAATTGTTAGAAAAGTCTCTTCTCTTTGTATTCATGATGGTAACTGCCTGCTTTCCTGACTACATTCTTGCAAATTACTTTCTATCATTTTGAGAGAGGAAGATGAATTATCTTGTGGACTGCAGAAATTAATAATCAAACTCTGTTACTGGGGACACCAGAGCAAAGGGGAACCAAATATGACTTTCGGGTTGAGGTTTCAGAATTTCCTCCTGCCGTTATGTCTCTTGAGGCAGTGCAGTTATAATGCACCCAGCACAGGTCAAGGTCTAAATGGCATTTTGTTACCCCAGGTGTTCTTCTTGTGTCTTAAAAGACTTAACAAAGCAAAAATAAAAAGAAAATTACTATCACAGAGAATCTGTCTAATCTGCATGTCAATGGAGTTTGTTTCTTCAAAAGTGAAATAATCTGATCACAAGACAACATATCAAAAGAAGAGCAAAAAATTACTTTGTATAGATTGTTGAATTATACGTAGATATACTGAGTTATAAGGACATGAAGGGAAAACAATTCTGCCATGACAGTAGGCAAAGCAGAACCTGTCAAAAAGATAAGACCAAAATAAGTTAAATATTGTTTCTTTAAGATTCACGAACAGGGTTTTTAGCATTTTAATGTTTGTGATTGATGAGGTAGAAAGCAGATGCTCTATCAGTGAAGCAGAGATAATATCATCAGCATTCAGAGTAAGGAATAGTTTATTATTTCACAAAAGCTTCGTGCCCTTCTGGCCTTGCTTAGGAACTTGGCAGGATGTGAAATGAAGATGAATGATAGTTTAAACAGAGTTCACCCTTCCTCACAAGACCATATTAGTAAAATAGGAATACAAAACATCGGCTTGCAAGATTAAGAACATGTGCAGCACCTCCTGTAATATACATTGTTTTTTTGAATGATTGATTAGGAACATGTAGGACAGATCTCATTATCAAGGTCTATTGATTTTTTCTACTCATAGCCTGTTGCTAAATCATTTTCCAATTATGTAATAATGTTGTAAGTGTAGAGGACAGGTCTGGATGGAAGTCTTAATAATTCAGTGAGCACAGCAGTTTTTTTCTAAGTGGAGGAAGACAGGGAGGTGATGTGGAACCTGCACAGGATGGCTGATCTAAGTAGGAATATGAACAGTCAGCCTCTAAAAGGAAGCACCATGGAAATGTTTATGTTTTAAGGTGGAGTACTAGGAGACTACTTTTTGTTTATTTCTTTACCCTAAGAAGATGGAGCACATAGATCCTGTCACTGAAAATTTATAGGACCAGAAAAACTGTTTTATGTTTCTGACAAGATAGTGTTACTTTTTGAATTTTTGGAGCTGTAGAAAAAAACTTTACAGTTAAGAATCAACTAGAATTATAAAGGGAACAGTTTAATCTATACTTGCAGCCTAGAAACCCGGTCATTAACACTAACTATGTATATAAAAAGGTCCCTAAGCATCACCAATATATACTTCTATTAATTTTTGGCAACAATTTTTAGCCCAGGAACTCTGAACATCTGTAGAAAATGAAGGGATTTTGCTGCTTAAATCTCATGCTTATTTTCAAGTTGCTGAAGACAAACATTACACAGCAAGAGACACAATTAATTTAATCTTAAGTTTGCTTTCTAAAAGTTCACAATGTATTATCTAGGCTCCTCTATAATGAATGGAGGGTAATTCAGATGACCTGTTTTGGATCCCTTACTTCAGGTGGGTGAATCTCACTCCAGAGATGCTTATAGTGGTATTGAGAGATCCTATTGAGTAGCTTTAGACTGAATGGTGAACTTTCAGATGCCTGAAAAAAGGTGAAGCTGGAGGAATGCTATTCTCTGCTGGTGAGGAACTCATCTTCTTTTTATCTCATACATCTTATACTATGCATGGTAGGGAGACTATGGATATTAAAGAAGCAAACTATCCAAAGTTGTAGATTGCAATAATCATGGAAAAACATTGAAAAAAACCCCAAAACCTTGAGATGGGAAACTTTATTCATACTAGCTTCTAGGAGTGATAGCAGATCAATAAAGGCAGTCCTCAGAGTCTCTATCTATCTAAATTTATGAAAGTTTATCTGCAGCTGTAGTTTTAACTACGGATTATGTAACAAACTTTTGGAAAAAAAATTTTTTTGTACTTTATTCTTTAACTCACATGGTAGGGGTACTATGGATATTAAAGAAGCAAACTATCCAAAGTTGTAGATTGCAATAATCATGGAAAAACATTGAAAAAAACCCCAAAACCTTGAGATGGGAAACTTTATTCATACTAGCTTCTAGGAGTGATAGCAGATCAATAAAGGCAGTCCTCAGAGTCTCTATCTATCTAAATTTATGAAAGTTTATCTGCAGCTGTAGTTTTAACTACGGATAATGTAACAAACTTCTGGAAAAAAAATTTTTTTGTACTTTATTCTTTAACTCAAAAAGATCGTTGCTTACTTGCATTTAGTTAATTCTAGTTCCACATTTATTTATATTCGTTAGTAACCGATTTTTTGTTTGGATAACAAATCTTTACAACTCTTCTTAATAAAATGACATAACATCAAACCAGAGAAAAGTGTTTTGGATTAAATGAAACACTGACAATTTTTCCCCATGCTTTTTTAACCCCTTGAAAAATACAGCTTAATTATGAAATGGAAAATAATTTCAAATGCTGAAGCTGAAACATTTCATTTTGAAAATGCTGAAATGAAAGGCAGAGTAAAACAGCAGCAGAAAAGAGAGGAATGGGTCTCTACCCATCTAACTGTCAGACCTTTTTGCTATCTAACTACACAGCAACTGGACTCTTTTCATGATGGCTGTTCTAGTAGCGGAGCAGTCTGTGATGACTAGCTGTTTCCTGTTCATTTGCTTCTAAGTGCAGCAAGACTACTTCCACCAGCAAATTTTAGTTCTGACAGGATTCCTGCTTGCCTTGAGATTCCACAGGTTCTCCCTCTCATTTTCCAGCAGCTCCAAAATCCACAAGCTGGTGAAAGTACACACACTGAAATGATTTTTGGAAGGTGATTTGAAGTAACAGCCTAAATAGGTAATACAAGAATCTATTAGACAGGCAGTGCTGCATATTTAGATGAAGGATAGTCAAATTCTTGTCACACCACCCACTATCTCCTCACCATTGAGTAGCCCTTCAAACTGTGTTATAAGATCATTCATTGAAGAATTTTGGCTTTATACTGTGAAGAACAAACAGGCCTGCAGCCCTCGGCCTCAAACAAAAACTTGTTGTAAAACACGTGCACGAATAACTAATAGCAACACTCTCTACAACTTGGGAAAACACTCATAATTGAGATTATATTTCTGCGCTTGAAACAATGTGATTTGCAAGTGACTCAACTTTGAAAATAACTCCATAGATGAGACAGGGAAAATAACCGACAAAAACCCCAGAAAGATATAATGTACCAGCATAGGTATGGCATTATTTAGCCTACATTTATTTTTTTAAAAAAGACTACAGCTTTTTTTCCTCACATCCCTTTCCTGTCTATAAGATGACAGTGTACCTTGCTGCAGCTACACTTGAGCTTATTGTTGGGTGACCTGAGAGGTGGAATTTATGGCAAATACATTTAAAACCGAGTTTTTAAAACTGCAAGATACATAAGTCCCCTAGACTTATAATGAGACCAGTGCTACTTGTGATGATATATTTTTTTCTTATTGCACTGTTCCTAAAAATTTTTTTTCTTGAGAAGTATTGTGTGGAATAGAGCACATCTCACTTTTTTCTGTTTTACAGTAAGCTTCCAAACTGTGCATCATGCAGGGTCTGTCTCACAGTGATTAGCTCACTGGAATACCTGCAGCAGGTGTAGTGATCTGGGACTCAGGACAGGCAAATATCTTGGAATAGTTACCAGGTTCTCAGGTGGCTTTTAGTACCCTGCTGAGCTCTGTATTACCACAATTAGTTTTGTGCCAAGAACAAAGATAATTTAAATATCTGTACAAGTATATTTTTCTGAATGCATTATGGCATACCCTAAGTGGTGTAACACAGAAATCACAACTTGGACTGCAGGAAGATGAAGAGACTTAATGCCACTGCTGTGTCTGCAAACCAGGTTTTGCAATGCATGTAACACCACAAACAGAATATGATGTGGACTGCGTAGGAGATAGCTTTCGTATCGCTTGATCATTAAAACAAGGATATTGTAGCCACTGGGACTATAGACCTTTAGCTGGTGGCCAGCTTAACTTCAAATTTATGTCACCGTACCGTCACTACAATACTGAGATAAGATTAAAGCTGTCTCAAATCTACCTCGATGTACTACCATCACACCTCCAGCACTGGAGAACTGTCTACATAATTATGAACTGTACCTGAGCTGGGGACAGAAACCCTTCTGAGTCTCCTCTGTTCTGCATGTTCAGTCTTGTCCAAAATTTATCCTTCCTAGATGAGTCATGAAAACTGGGATTCTGTGGATGCGAATGAGTCCATAGAGGAAAAAAATAGGGTTGTGATGGGAAGCTAAAGGACACAAGGTTGGGCATTGAAGTGTGGAAAGACTTTTGGGTATAGGTTTTCTGCGGGGAAAATAGGAGACATATGAATATTGCACTAGACAAAGGAAGTAGCTACGCAAAATTGCAGATATGGGAATATATGAGTGTGTGAAGGTAGGAGCCTTGGGGCTAGGAGTATAAGAATAAAAGTACGACACTTGGCTGTAAGCTTGGAAGCCTCCTTCCAACATCTTGTGATAACTGTAGTAGCCTACATGCCTACCATTGTAAAAATAGCAAGAAATACTACATCTTCAAACCATGTCACTCTTTCAAATTGCATATTTTATTTTCTTGGTGTTTGGTCTGTTGAAGCCCTCAAGGAGAAGGGCCAAAAATAAAGGACTGCATAGGCCACAAGATGGCCATAATACTTGTACTGACACTTGTGAAAGTATGCAAATACACAAGAATACTTATGTACTCGTATTTATACTCGGATTATGGTGGCATCTGATCTCTCGGATAAATTCAGATAAAAGTGAATGAACAGTATACCTGAATAAGACAAGCCAGATGGCGTGTGTGATCTCTTTTTTTTTTGAAACTGAAATTTATTTCATTAAATAAATTACTATTTTTCATTTTCCTTAAACAAATAATTAGCATTTCAGCAACACAGAATAGTTACTTAAAATAGCTGTAAAAATGTTTACTGACATTTACATATCATTTCTCTCTCTTTCACTTACTTTTCAGGTAGTAGAATTTTCCCCATAAATACATATAGACAAGAATCTTGGAGCACAAAATTAAATGTGTGTATATGCACGTATATATATAGGATATGATTTAGAGGATTTCAGGTTGTTTTTTTTTTACAAAAGGCTTTTTTGCTTGAATCAAAATCTTCACAAGAAAATATTTCCCATTGTCACATTTTAAATCAAACACTGCCATGAGGTTCATGCCTTGTCCTACCTAGCAACAAACTTATAAGCAATGATAGTTTGGTTTCTGGTCTGAAGCAAAAGCTGTCATTTTTGTTTTATTCTGTTTGTGCTGATAATACCTATTCTCCAAATCTAAATTGTTTTGGTTGGCTTCAAGCAAGACAGCATTATTTTTTCATATGGGAATATGTTCTAAAAAGTTAAGCAATAAGATTTTTTATTGCTGATATTATGGTAGCTCTTACAAACCTCAGTCAGGACTGATGCTGTGTGATTCTTGGTGTTTCACAAATTCAGAACAAAAGACAGGCCATTCTTGTAAGTTTATAATTTCAGTGGTAAGTGATTTCAGCACCCCTATATGCTACTTCTCAATGAAGATAACCCCTCGCCTCCTGTGAACTTTAACACCATGCTCTCACATACAATAGTGGAATTTGCTATGTGTTCATCATTTGGCTGCTCAACACTGCTATTGCTCCAGATCCATTATATCAGTACTACCATGTCCTAAGCTTGCCAAGGAGCATGATTTCATCTCTGACAGGGCATGCTAACCGTTTGCACCATGGTCCCAACCAGACAACAGGAGACCTGTGGGAGGGCACAGCACCATAAAAAATAAAGATGCATGAGGCCCTTGCCTGTTTCGTCATTTCAGTGTGGAGCTCAACAGGCTGACACACATCTAAGTGTTAAGTGGGAGAGAGCTTAATAGAGAGGTCATGAGGAAAATTCTCTTTCTCTAAGGATAAAAAACCAGACCTTCAATTAATTTTTTTCTGTGCACTGGTCACATTAGGAGCTTTGTGTGATGAGCGAGTTTAATATTGGAAAAAAGGTGAACCTTCTTATCCAGGCTTAGGTATAGGACTAAACAGAGGGTAGGAAAAGCTGAATTTCTGTGGTGATTCTCTGTCTCCCTTTTTCTCCCTTTCCCTGCACATTCCCCTTAAAAGGTCCAAGGATTCTATATATTTTCTCCAGTACTGCAGAAGTCTCTAGATGAAGAAAAGCCTGGTTAATCCATAATAATGGCAGGACTGTTTATTGATCTCATAAATTGCACTTTACTTGACCTGTCAAAAAGGCAGAATTCTCAGCATGTGCTTTCCTGCTCCTCTAAGAGCCTCTCTTCACCTCGGGCAGATTGCCCCCCCCCAGACTTTCCCCATCTGCTGGCAGCTGTTGTAAACCCTGATCTAAATTCATTAACCTTCCTCCAAACAATCTATTTGAGTTCATCCTTGAGAAAGTACAGAAGGAACAATAAAGACTCACTACTGATTTTTCTTCCCTGCCTTTTGTAACACACCCGCACCCAAGCTGCGTATCCAGGCTTCTTCTAAAAGGAGGAAAATTAAAACCAAAATCAATAGGAATAGAAATCAGCCCACAGACTAGGATTCTTAATAAGTAATGCTCTGATTCTTAGGCAGTGTTAACACCTGTCTAATATCAAGCAAAAATCTACACACTAATCTGAATGGTGGCAGAGCAATCAATGCCATGTATCTATAAGAAATAATCAGAGGACGCCAGTGCCTAACAGAAAACACTATTCAGTGTGACTTACTGCTTGCCCATTACTTCTACCTGAACAATACCCTGAAGTGCAACATTATTGTTGCCATGTGAATGCCGTGAGTGGATCTTGAATGACTCTTGCGTAGATAAGAAGCTTTGTTTTTGTTGAAATGGGTAAAGTTGCAGACAACTGCATGACTCGGATGTTGTTGTTTCTGCAGAACATCAACATTATTGGGTTGTATCCAGAGCCAGGACTTCTTGCACTCTGAAAGTGCATTGCTGGGTATCTTTTAAAAGTACTTTTTAAGAAGATGCATTTTTTGTTTAAAAAAGTTGTGTCTTTTAGCAGTGCAGTTTCTGATATCACAATGTGAAAACTACAGTAAACAAAAAGGGAACATTTTAAAAGGAAGCACTGGCCTTTAAATGCCTGATTCCCTTTACCAATGAATAGAGCTGAGTCCCAGCTCACATTTAATTTTATTGGGATTTTGAATCATAGGTGCCTTGCGATCCACTAGAAAGCTCCTCTGATTGTATTGTCAGTTTCAGGAAGAATACAAAATCTGGAATTGAATTGTAGGCCTAAGGTATAGTGACTATCTTTTCACTGCCCAAAAAAAGTTAGGAGGGATGCCTAGCTTAGATGAAGCATTCAGTTTCTGGGTGGCTAAAGATAGGTATGATGAATCCCAGCTAAAATTTACTGAGAGGGCTGAACGGCAAATTTTGAAAAAGTAGTTTTGCAAAATTTTTTTCAAGTTCTGCTCTCACTTGAACTAGCTTTAATGAGCCATTTCCAAATATTGCCTTAAATAAATAATAAACAAAAAGTGTGGCTGACAAATTGTCAAAATCATGTTCAGATAGATGGCTATGCTAAGTATGGCTGCAGGTCAGACGTGTGTTCTCCCAGCTGCGTAAGGTTTCAGGATCATCCTAAGTGGTTAGAGTGCATTGTAATTTTTGAAAAAAAATATTTAAAAAGTGGACAAGGCTCCTCAGTACTCTTTCTGTATATCCAATAGTGTTATTTTTAATGTAAAAATATGCAGGTCTTACAAAAAAGCCTAAAAGGATGTCTTGCATTTTGAGTGTGGGAGACTGTCTTGCGCTTGACGTTTGCCTGGACCATTAAAATTTTTTAGCAGACTGATGAGCAGAGGCACTGGAAAACAGAAAGCACAACAAAATTGCAGCTTATGTGTTTTTTCCACAGCCTTAGTAATGTTGTTATTAATATATTCAAATTAGTGTCAAAACATTCCCTGTCCCTGGATCTGAGAAGGCACTTTAGGACACACTGTCTCAAAGGCTGTGAAAATTTAAAGGCATGCCATTTGGATGAATGCTATCTTACTATTTTTCTCTATCTAGAAGGCGGCGGTGAGTTATGGCATTTTGCTGCAGTAGATGATAGGAGATAGATTGGTTTTGAATTAGTTCAACGTGTATTGTGAACAGAAAAGGAATATTATTTCAGTGGGAGCTGGATCGAATCTAGCAGCTCTGGCTTGCCCTCCTCTCCCCATTCAGATGTCTCCCCATCTTCAGATTTCTGCTTCTGATGTCCCTTGGGCCAGTGAGTAGTTTTGCAGGGTGGTAGTACAGGATGTGAGTGGGGATAACGGAAAACATAGCTTACTCCATTTTCAGTTCCTGGGTGGTCTGCACTGCCTTTATCTTCAGGGGACTTTTTAAGACAGTCCAATCTGCAGCCTTGTGGACATAGATTCAATTCTTCCAGAGCCAAAGGGCAGTTGTGCTTGAACGTTAACGAAAAAGCTGTTCATTGCCTGGCATTTCTCAGGACAAGCCATGTGTACATTAAGGAAGTCATAAGAAGCAATGTGGTTGCTGGAGGACACAGACTTACCTTTCCAAAAAGCAGTCTCAGGCAATGCCAGTTGATAGGTTGTCTGAGTTTGCTAGAGGAGGGGGAGTTCGTGGAATACAAGTTCAAGGACTGATTTGAGTGACCCTAGGTTAGAATAGTTCAGAAATAGTTTGTCCTATAGGAACTTACTGAAGCTATGCCTTAAAATTCCCTCATTTCCAATGAATTACTGTATAAGGGCTGAATGGTCAGCTGGTATAAAACAACATTACGGCAGTAAAAAGAGTGTATTGCTTTTCAGTGTTAAATGAATAAACCCACACTTCTTTCTTGGCTCATCTATAATCTTCGGTGAACAGCACCTGATTGATAGGAATGTAATGATAATCCAGCTCCTCCATTTAACGAGCCAGAGAGAACATCCAGCTAAAACAGTCTGTGTTTCTGACACCCAGAGAATGGGCTGGAACGACTGCCAGAAGTTATTGAGCTGGAGAGAATTTGAAATGAATGAATTGGGCATGAGTCACGTCTTTCCATAGAGCAACTGCGGGTGCTGGCTGCCGAAGTACTTGAGAAATCAACAAGGGCCCCTTTTGAGAGAGCTGGGGGAGAATTTCATAACTGACTCGGATTTGGAATTCTGCAATGCATCTGGGATAATACTACCCTACAACAGCAAAGATCATTTAAAGACAAGCAGCTTCAGTTTGTCAATAACTCAAATACCAGCAAACTTGGGTGATGAAGGGTGGCAGGGTGTTAATTGGTCTGGAAGCAGTATAAATACTTTCTGCATTTATCTCCCTTACAAATGTTCACTGGTGATATGTTATCAGTAATTTATGATGTGCCATGACAAACGCTTAGATTCTGACAAAAATAGCAATTAGTTAGAAGAACGAGGATTCTCCTTGAATGTTTTCAGCAAGTCGTAGGGGGTATTTCTTTCCTTCCATGCATGAACTGCAAGTAAAAATCCTTCAAATTTGGCAATTTTCTCTGTTGCCAGTTTTTAAGCTCTTCTAAAGACCTTGCAAATGCTCTCATAAAATTATTGCTATGAATTATTTGCATATCCAGTGCATATATTAGCATGCAATCATGGTGATAAGTACAAAAGAAACTCATCAATTTGCTCGTGCACTTTCTTAATTCTCGATGCAGACATTGTTGCTTATTTGATTTTGTTTTCTTCTTCACAGACATGGTAATTATTACCAAAGGTTGTCTTCTGAAGGAGGAGTAAAATGTGCATCAAAACTGTCAAGCGTTGTCTCATGTACGAGGAGTGCTCTATTGCCCCAAAATTTCATGCAGGATGCTTATCAGGTGCAGGGAAATGAGTGAAGGAGTCCAATTTGTTACAGTTAAGTACCACACTGCAGATAGGTACTGCACTGTGTCTTCACTTTCATCCTCAGGGAAAGGGAATCGCATCCCTGTGAGAAAAGTCAAATGCTTTCTGAAGCTGATGACTGCTATGAATCCAGAAGATCTCTGTGATTTTAATGGTTTGATAGCTGGAATCAAAATACCATAATATCCAGGCATCCCTGACACATTTTGATTTTCCTGCCACCATCATCTCTCTGTTGTGTAAGTGGAGGAGTTTCACAGTCATGTCTCTATGTATATTTTACTTGTGTTATTCAGTGAACTCCAGTAGTGTTTTTTTTGAAAAATAAGAGTTTAATTAATTCTTGATGATTTAGAAGATTGTGGAAAACTAATAGTTTCTGAATTCAGAGAGGACTTGAAAAAAATGTGTAATACTATGGTTGCATTCACAGACCACCAAAAGATAGACAGTGTTGGTGAAGATTCAAGTCAGAAACAAGTCAATTCCCTACATTTCCTCTTTGTAAGAGAGCTGGAGAATACCGTAATGAAACTTGCCTTAATAAATTTTGTAAACAGCGTATCCAAAGACTATTAAAGCTAACTGAAAGGCACATCTTAAACTTAAGAGTTTTGGGTAAATCCTGGAATTTTTGGATTTTAGTTATAAATTTAATTAGTTGGTTATATTTAGTTATGGCTCATTCCCTTCCTTCTATACCCAATTGTTTTATAATTCACCTTTTTAAAGCGTCACCTGACATATCAGTTTTCAGCCATGGATGGAATCTGGGATCTGAGCACCAAGTAGGGGGTGTTACAATATGGCATAACCATAAAAGACAGAAAGAGGGCTCCTTTTTTTTTGATTTGGAAGGGATGTAGCAACTGAACCTCTTGGGCCCTTTTGTATCTCCTCTATGGTTACTGTGTGAGGTGACCAAAGTCCCAGGTGACAGTGTTCATTGCCTGTGGCTCTGGGAAGGAAAGTCATTGGAATAAGCCTACTACATCATTCCCTAGGCACTGTGGAGGTATGAGAAGGGACTGTTGGATCTGCTGGACAATCCTTCGTGGTTACTTAGGAGCACTGAAGCTGAAATAGAGCGATGTCACTTGACGGTAAAGAGCAACCAAATCTTATACTTCAAATAAAAGGGCAGAATTTGGTCAGTATGACCAGTCAATGGAAAAGGAGGCTGAATCTTCTGATCTATTACAGAAACAGTTCTGATTTTAGAAAGATACTGTTTTCTAAAAAGGATATATTTTAGCTCTTTATTGAAACCCCTTACTCCTGAACTGCATAACAACACAGTTGTATGAGCTGCCATACTCAGTGTTACATGCTTTCCGTTAGACCCACAAGGGATAGATCAGAAATGCCTGCAGATCAGATCAGGAATAATAATTGCAATGGAAAAATACTATTTTTTTCTGGATTTTTCTCATTCCAAGGACAGAAGATGTTTCCTCAGCTCTTAGAGAGTGGGTGACTGGCTGATTTCAAGGGTGAAGAAGATATTGCAGGAATGCTATGTGACAAATCACTGGGCTTGCTGCTTCTGGAACAATGATTGACTCAGAGGATTCTGCTTTTTGTGAAGCTGCTGTTATCTCCCAGCACCTGTCCTCAGACATTGAGCTGTTATGTCAGTGGCACTGAATAAAAATGATCCAGAGTTAACAGATAGGAAAAGAATCTTCAATCTAAGGAAAGGCAACTAGCAATTAAAAAAAACCCCAAACCAAGAAACCACACTAAACTATCTAGTTTTTCAGTTAAACTCATCAGGAAAAGAAATTTATTTTGCTTCTGGAAAAAGCAATCCCTCCCCAGCTCCTCTCTTTCTAAGATTTTGTGTGCAGGAACACAGCGTGTGCTAGAAGAGGAGGCCGATTCTTTTAGACCACTTTGACAGGAGCAGTAAATTTCAGTTCCCAAACCTGCTCGGATGTGGAAGCTCCAAGCCACGGAAAAGCCTTACACAGTTCACGGACCTGGGCTGTCTGCTGGAATAACTGCCAGGAATGATAAAAATGATAATAAATTTGCTTTTACTGCTCCTCTCTGTTGTAATAAATTTGTTCTGTATCTTTACACAAAAATGTGTATGGACCCTCTTTATAAACCCCTGGGGAGAAATTTGTGCACAAAAGTAACATTCTCTTTCTCTTCACTTCTGTTTGTGGTGTCTTTTTATAATTTGTGGAAGGTGTCCAACAGGTTGGAAAAATGCATTGAAAACCTAATCCAGACATGTCAATACAACACTGGTTTTAGTTTAAACAAAAAACAAGCAAGTTTTCCCCTTTCCAAAGCAGTGTCTCCAAAAATATTTCTCTCATTCAGAGTACATTTTTGTCCTGGCTTAACTCCTTCTGTACTGAATAGCAAGCAAGGCTATTTTTAAATAGCATAATGCATGTTTTTATTCAGAAAAATATATTTTTCTAACAGCAGCAGAAGGTTTGATCAGAAGTGTAAGAATTTCTAATGTGTTTAGCCAAAGTCTTTGCTAGTATAAAATGAAGTTAGCACAATAGCACTTACGTCTAGTAGTGCAAAATTTGAACCATAGTGCATGAACCGAGGCCAGTGGCAAAGGAAATGTCATCATTTCCCTGTGTTTTTTGGGAAAAAAATATAGGGAACGTGGTACTTTTGGAGAATTGTTTTGTAAAATTTCCCAAGAATTATTGTGTGTGTGCTATATTTGCCTCAGAACTTCAGTGCCATTCCTTGCTCTTTGAGAATTTGTCAATAATTTGACATGAATTGGCATTATTTTTTTAAATGCGAGTTTCCCTCAAGATCGGTTAATATCAGAACTGGCTTGAGTCATGAAATTCAGACCACACTGAGATTTTTGGAAAGTTTAGGTTCCATGGTTGGTTTCAGTGAACAGAAGGTAGAATATGTCACCCATCAAAAATGCTGGATTTGGATTAAGAAAAATTTCCGCTGTCCATGGCATGCTTTTTTTCCAAACCCACGTTCATGTGCATACAGTATTGGCTAATTTAAGTTTGGATGGTCCAGCATGAATGGGTATGATGAATATATATCAAAAGACTTTAACTGACTCATTGAGAATGGATTTAACATTGAAGCTGAGAGGGTTGTACCTCCCCACAAACTCTGCCAGTGACACCATCATCTGTGTCATACAATGAACCTGAAGCCCAAACTGTTTTTCCCCAAAGTAACATCAACTTAATTCAAAGTGAGGTTGATAATTTCATCCTTTACTTTTTATAATAAAAAGTAAGCAATATGTTCACAAATATTTCCATTCAAAATGTATCCTTATTTTTTTTCCAGAATGTATTCCTGCTAAACAAAAATGCTGAGTGTATTTTATTGCTGAATAAAGAGAAGTGGGATTGGCAGGGTGAAGATATTGGTCAAATGTCAGTCATAAAAAAAATGAGCATAGCATTTCCCAGCTAACGCACAGAATTTAATTTGCAAATTTTTATTATGAGGATGGGAAAAGGTATCATTTGCTGGTCATGGTCTTTGTCTTTGCTGCATTTGAGACTCCACACGCAATGCACCTTCCCACTCATTCAGGGAGGGCAAACGGGCAACTAAAATCTTGTCTGGTTAGGCAATGAGAGAACATTTTGCAGTTAAAAATGTGTAAATTTTAACTAATGGGTCTTCTCAGGAAGGGTTTCATGACATCATCAAACCTTGGGAAGGAGCTTGTGCTAGAGGCAAGCTGCAGAAGTGCCCTGCGTGCCCTCAGCTCCAACAGACACCTTTGGTTTTCAAACCTAACTCTACTGGTGAGCAGCACAGTCCTTTCCCGCTGAGGCCAGGGAGCACTCGAGCTGCGCAGCCCTTCACAGGACATACAGCACCAGCCCTTTATCAGTCAAAGAGCCTTAAATCTCTTGCTGTTGGCATTTTATCTCACCACTGAGGAACAGCAACCTACTGGTTACAGTTCAGATGAGGCTGGAGAAGTGAAGGAGGGTTTTGATCCATGTTAGTGTGTTACTAGAGTAAGTACACCCACAGTATTGTCTCAGCAAGAGGGGTCATGGCGTTAATGAGCACAGAGACTGAACTGACCCGCTGTATCTAGAGGTGATCCTCTAAGGGCAGGGTTACAAAACACAGTGGGGAAGCCTATGATCCCCTGTGCCTTCTTGATGGTAGGTAAACAGAGAGCTTCCTCCTCTGGGTCATTCCTTCTGGCCTCTACCATAGCTCCCCATTGAAAAGATGAGAAAATGTATCTTCAAAAACCAGCCATGCTCCTGGCACTACTACAGTCACAAGGTCAGGCAGCTTAGTCATTAGAGAAGATTATTTCATTTTGTGATACTCTTCTAGCCAGCAAGAAATGCTGTTGGCTTGCATGCACCCATTTCTATGATAGGGAAAACTCCAAAGATACACTTTCAATGGAACATGTGAATAAGCAAAATATTTGTAACGAGGTGGTTTTAGTATTCCTGCCAAGAAAAATCAGAGAAGGGAAGAAACACACGTCCTGAGAGTATTTCCTCTCATGACAAAGATGTGACCATATAAGCATATGGTTTGAAAAAGGAACAGCACAACATTTGAGCAAGTGGTGAATACCCTGTAACTTCAGCCACACTGACAGTTCAGGAGATACCAGTACAGCAAAAGGTTTCTGCTATATTTACCCCTGAAATCTGCCCAAATACAACTGTAGATTATCTGTCCCTTTTTCTTTGTTCACTCTTCCTGCAGCCACCTGAAGTGGCTGTTCTTTCAAGTTTGTGAAGCAAGGTATTGTAAGTACCTTTACCTGGGCATACCTAAATGTGGGAAATGAAGGTTCAAATTCTGGATACGGTGAGTATGAGGATGCAAATGACTTGTTTTAAGCAGTCAGGCAAGAGCTGGGTCTGGATGAGTGAAATGAGCGGTCACTTGTCTTAACCTATGTTCTATTAAGATTTTTCTCTTTTTCATCTCAGAAATGCCAGCTTTTCAATATCCAGTGTAGCTGCAGAAAGAGTCTGTTCTGATGAGTCACCATTGTCTGAAAAAAACAGTTTCCCTGCAAAATACCAAACCAGCAGTACTACCATTACCACAAATTACTTTCTTTTAGGGCCCAACCTAGTTCCTGTAGAAGCCAGTGGAAAAACCTCTGATTTCAGTGAGTGTCAGCCAGGATTAGGCAGCTACTGTTGTACCCTGCCTGTTAGCACTGTTCTTCTGAAACTGACGTAGTAGTCGGACCCCAAAAGTCACTAATAGGAAGAAAACCCATCACTTTTTTAGAATCACGGCTGACAAATTCAAGCTTTATTGTCCCATAAAATCAGTCCTAGGCCTAGATCTCAATGCGCTTTGCTTTCTGTCTTCTTACTTGCCTTCAGTAACTTTTATCCTTCCTTCCCCCATCTCCACCTGATCTAATCCTCTGTGCCAAGGGTTTCCAGCTTCTTTCTTTGGCCCTGTCACTGTGACACTGGTACTGCTGGCTCTGTACCAGATTGCTTCCTTTAAGGAGGCTGAATATTTTCAAACTATTATAGTGATGCTATGGGGAACCCTTTCTTGAGACTCCTCTCTTTTATTGATTTTTGTCTTGTTCTAAAAAAAAAAATTGTTTTCCAGTATTACCTTTTCCTTCTGTCTCTTTGTTTCTTCCCCTTTGCCTCCTTTTTTTTGCCATCCTTTTACCACTGTTTAAAGAGTCTTATAAAATCTATTTTTATTTTCCTTTCTGATGTCCAGATATTCTATTTCTATCTGTTCCTGACACACTTTTTCTTCATCTCACGTCTAATTGTTTCCTTGACACATTATAATTACTCCTTTTTAAATTATTTTCCACTTACACTACACCAGAACAAAAGTGTGCATGTACAGGTCAAGCCTGTACGTATAGCAGAGGTCCTGGGGTCTCTGTGAGATGTAACATCATGCTACACTCAATGTGAAATATAATTCAGTGTTAGCTAATGCTTTAATCCAGCAGGTAAAACTGCTGTTGTGGAGCAAGAAAGCACAGGTGAGCTACATGGGGCAGAATAGAGAAGGCAGGAAAGGGGAAAGACAAGTAACGTAAATATGAAGAGTTGAGAGGAACAGAGACCAGTGGACAGGGCTGAGAGTGACTGGGGAGGAGTGGGGAGCTGAAGGGGAGAGCAAGGAGGACTGGATGAAAAAAACCAAAGAGAAATAATAGTGAGGGAAGGAGAATAAACCTGAAGGCAGTGAGGGTGGAGAAGTAGAACAGCTCCCATCTTTGCAATGCTTCACAGAGATTTAAGAACAAAGAGCCATGACAGCAGCTACTGTGAATTCAGGGCAGGGTGCATAGCCGAGAACAAAAATGGCACTGATTTTAAATGACCCAAGACACAGTGTGCTGTCTGGATTTTTATTTTCTTTTATTTTAAGAGTCATGAAGTCCATACATTACATTTGCTGATTCTCTGACATTTCTTGTTTCTTTTTTCTGACAAGACATAACTTTTTTTCTTGCATAAAACCGTGATTCATTTTATATAACTCAGGAAGCAGCCTTAAGGCAGAAATCTTTCTCCTTCATTTGGAGAATCTGTAAAATGCAAGATGGAAACAAGATTACTTTGGTTCATTAGGAGAAAAACTTGGGCAAGGAAGAGCATCCAGATCCTTGCTGTCTTTCACATGACCAAGGTAAAAGGATGTCCTGGCTTTAAATGAAATGAATTTGAAGCCCTCCTCTGTTCCTTGCCTGTAAAGGGGTTCACCCCACTGGCTGCAGCAGTGCCCTTTGGCTGCCAGGGCAGCTGGTCAATATGCGGGCTCTCATCTGAGGGTAATCCTACCTCTTAACCCACGTAGTATAGATACAGATGTACTTTTTATCCCCCCTCACCTTCAGTCCTGTGTCCAGGTGAAGTCCCCTCTGGCTTTCAACTGGAAGATTTAGCCAACAGTAGCCAGTGACCTAAACTCTGCCTCTCTGATCCTTCTTATCCCCCAAAACCCAGAGACTTGGAACTGATCATGGCCCAAGGCAAGTTCTGACTGCTCGCAATGATAAAAAAACCCAAAAGATGAAGAGAGAAAAATAACCACTTTAAAGGCAGAGGACAGAACTCAGTTACACCTCTGTGAGTTTCAACAGTTAGTTTCTTCTCAGAAGAAACATGAGATATTTACCTGGCAGCCTGATATTTTTCTTCTCCCTTCCTCTAGAGTGGGATATGAGCCAGTAAAACTGATGGCTACAGTCTGCATTAACTGGGGAGCAGACAGGCTGTGCATTATGTTTTGTCCACTCTTTGGTCATGCGATGCAGGCTACTCGTACACAGAGCATTTACCCAGCTGGGTCCAGTTGCTGCTCAGTTCTCTGGTAGCAATGAATTGCAACTTGGGGGAGTCGCAGGTGCCTGTGGACAGCCAGAAGAAAGCTGCTTATGTACCTTGTAGTTTCTTGAAGGTAATTTTAGCTGCTCAGATAAGATTTCCTCAGTTCGTCTTATATCTGCCTGGAAATCTTTCAGGAAAAAGACTGCCGTGAAGAATTTTCTCAAACTACATTGTTGAGTTTGCCGATAGATTCATTTTGCAGAAAGTTATTAGAGAGCTGAGATTCAGAATTCCCATATCTACTGTACAGCTTCATTGCCTAGTGATGCAAACCTGAGGTGAGGCTTCCTCTCTCTCCTGAGGGCTAGGGAGAGAAGGCAGAGAGGCACCTTGAGAGAAGGAGGGATGTTTTCAGGAATATATGCAAGACTTTAATTTCATTTTACAGAGCTAATTCTTTCCTTTCAGGATCACTAAGGAAATCACTGAAACGATCTGCCACATAATTGTGTTTAGTAAACTGTTAATGTAAAAGGCCATATATGGGACATTTTATTTTGCAGCAGGAAATTATTTCTCCTCCTATGTTTTCATTGATAGTGAGGGTTGGTAGAGGTATGTTTGTGCTTATGGGGTCATCCTCTAATTTCAGCTTGTACTGAGAACCAGGAAACTCACACTGCAGAATTTTTATTTTTTCCAGTGAACTTAGCATTTTCTAAAGTGCTAAGGAAAAAAAGAACATTTTTTAAATTATTTTTTTAGGGAGGGTACCTCCAGAGTGTTTCCACCTATGTCCCTGTCATATAAGTGCTTGGTCTGCAGTTCTGATGGGGGAAGAGATGGTAAAGCGTCACCTACTTCATTCTTGGTGTGTTAGATGAATCTGGTGATGTTTAGACCATATGAGGCATTGAGATCTGGCTGTTACAGACTGGACTGGGACATCATCATAGCTCACCTAAGTGAGATAGAAGCTGGTGATGTAAAAAAGGAGAGAGGAATAGCCTATTTATGAGTCCTTTTAGCTCTCCACTCCTCCATGATAAACTTTTCCTTCAGCTGAAAAAATGGGGAGGCTTGTTAGGTAAATATGTATACTGAGCTGGAGGAGAGGAGAGGAGAGGAGAGGAGAGGAGAGG
>NW_008795194.1:7063157-7067105 GCF_000699145.1 Aptenodytes forsteri
AGGAGAGGAGAGGAGAGGAGTGGAGAGGAGAGGAGAGGAGAGGAGAGGAGATGACTGCTGACTACTGCCAGATGAATGGTAAGCAGCAGAGGACAGAAAGAGTTCCTCTTTGTGGTGATGCTCCTGAAATGTATAAGGGACAAATATATATATTTCTTGAGAAAGAGCAAAAACCAACCTATGCTCTTATAGCTAGGGAAAGCCCTTCCAGTGATCTTCCTGAAAAAAAATAGAAATCTCCTGATTTAGGTTACTCATCTATCATCATTTGCTGCTCTATGGAGATTACTCCCATTGTAGTCCGAGAAATTGAAAGAATGACAATGTCCCTGCGACCTGTGTAACACAATCTCTTAATACTGCCTTATAAAGAAATGAATAATTAGCATCGATTACATGTGTGTTGGGAGAGTAGCACAGTTCTGTCACATGCAGGATGATCTTACCTGCGAGGGTTTTGGTAATCTCGGGTTATTTCCAAGTATGCTGCCTGGCTCTCTGCTAGGACTGAGCAATTGTGGCCATAAACAGGGAATCTCTCCCCAAGCCGGGGTTACAATGCACATACATACAAAACAGTGTGAAGAGACCTGGCTGCAAGTTTGTAATGCAGGATCAGCCTGTGTGGGGAGAAGGGGGTGCTAAATCCTAGCAGTTGTCTCATGTCTGTCAGTGGGGGCTGCCGCACCAGCTGCAATGCCTCTTGCTCTGTACTCTGCTCATTCCTGCTGGAGATGACATAGGCAGTCTGCAAAACAAATAGCAATTTGTTAGATTCACACATTGGCTATGAGTGCACATGTAAGAGGCAGAAAAAGCAACTTCCAGCTGGAAAATTTCACCGCACCTTGTATTGCTTTAAGCTGGCAAAAGCTCCCTTATATCTTATCTCATAGAGTTGTTTCCTAAGATCCTTGGTGTATTAATTCTGTCTCCAGATGGGGAAACAATGAAATGCCATCAGCTGGGTGAAGAAATCTATTGCACGGGTGATGTCTTCTTCGTACCTTCATCTAACAGCATATCTAATGGCCTCACAACACACAAGCAGCTTTGTGTAGACTCTGTCAATGGGTATAGGTGCAATAAATCTGACAAACGGAGCTAGTTTTAATAAGGAACTTCTTGGAGGCAAAAAGAAAATAAACTCTTCTCTCATTGATTATATTTGAAGTTTGACCTGTAAAGCCCTTCCAGGTGGTATATAGCTTGGTGAATCTGTGTTTTCTCTCTTTGGGAGCAAAGTCAGATTATTCTCACTGTGATGAGCTTTTACTGCTTTCCCAGGTCAGATCTGGAGAGTGTCTGCTTCTGTAGTGGTAGATGTGTGTCCCAAAGGGACAAGCAACAGTCTTAGAATTGAACTTCTGCCAACCATTTTCACTCTTGAGCTGAACTTCTCTGGAAACACTCATCCTACGCATTTTATTTTTCAAGTGAAATGCAAACACACTACAAAATCATATGTATTTTGATGAAATTTCAGCATTTTGTGAGGCAAAAAGTTCTGACATTGCTGAAATGGGAAGTTTCACACTTCTACTATATTTTATGTCAGTACATCTAGGAAACATCGTCTCATGGTATCAGTAGTTCCTGAAGATGTTTTACTAGGAATTCTCTTTTCCATTGTATTTCCCCTCCAAGTCAAGAAGGTACTGCTAGCCACTACAGAGAGGTAGTAAAACATTTTGTGTTACAATGAAATGGACAAAATAATTCATGGCACCTTTTCATGAAATTTATGTCATCTTTTTAGGGAATCTGGATAGCTTCTTGCGCTTAACAGGGGCTGAGCAGGGAATTTCTGTCGAAGTGACTATCTGAAAGAGAATTCTTCTTTTTTTCAAAATCAATATTTTTTCACAGGAAAAGAAGTATGTCAGAGTTCTCTGACTTCACATATGAACAGGCTTTGCTATTTTCATTTGCTGTGGAAGACTTTTATCAACCAGGAAGCAGACACACACTTTTTCCTTATTTCTTTTTCCAGGAAATTCCTTCTTGTTAAAATATTTCAAATTTTAATTCTGCTCTAAATCAGGTTTGTATTTTTTTTTCAGAATGTGAAGTTTTGTGTGGGAGAGATGTACCTTTTGAAGACTGCTATATCCTTTAATTGTGCTAAGGTTAGGAGAAAGAATGATTAATAGGAATATGAAAGGCATCTGCAATCTCTAGTGATGCTACAGTTATCCATACCCCTGGGATTTCCAAACTGCATCATGCAATATGCTTCATACCTGAAAGTCGGTGCAAAATGTGTGACAGAAATTGTTTAAGAGTGGCAGCTGAATGAAGCAAGTTATATTAATTCACTGATAAGTGTCTGGTTCCCTATCAGCTTCTGAGTGATTGCCATTGATTTATGAATTTGTATATGATTTGGAGCCTTCCTAATTAAGCGGCTGCTTCTCTTTTTCATTCCTTCTTGACAGTAGAGGTCAGCTGACTTGACGTTATTTCGTTTGAGTGATTTGCTTTACAAATGACTGCGATGGGGGGTTTCCAGGAAAGGATCTGAATGTTGTCCTCCAGCAGGTCTGAGAGTGCTCCAGTTCAGGGAATCTCTATTTTCAAGAACTTGCTTCAGAAAAGATGTACACATAATTTATAAAGGATGGAATGTTGACTGGTATATTGATTCCTGACTGACCCAAAGTATTTTGGACATCACAGAAGACTTTAGGGAACTTGTAATTTACAAATTTTTTAAAACTAGTGAACTCAATAATGTTACAGAGGTCCCATTGACATTAGAATCATGCTTTTATCCCAAACAATTTCATTCAAGAAGGAAAAAGAGGAAAAATAATTTTTTAATAGAGTTTTGGTTTCTTTTTCAAATAACCTTTTGACTTCCCAAAGTCCCTTTGGTGACAGCTCCACTGGCTTTGCATAAGAAATATGATGAATCAGAAGTCCCCTCAAAACGAGAAAAAACACATACATAGAGTAGTCAGAGCTGTGAAAGTCAGCTTCCTCTTCTGCACAGGAAAAGACATCAATGAAGTCCCTATTAGTAGTCAGTAGTCTTATGGCCTTATTTTGAAGCCATAAGCATGGTAAATCTCTAAACGGTTATTACATCTGAAATATAAATCTGTTAAATATGTATCCACATTGCACCAAAATACTTTAGCAGTTCTCTTGAGTGAGTTATATTCATTTAAGCAGGCTATCACATTATATGAAATGTATTTTGGTTTGATTTGCTGAAAATAGATTAATTTAACAGTGTTCTTTATCCATTGTGCTGGATGCACTAGAGACCAACTTCCTCAGGTATTCGTTTAACGGGTCTCCATTGCGTAGGATTTTGTCTGATGGAAGGAAAATCAGTTGCTTTAAGAGGCCTCCTTGATTTCTTTAACAGCTATTCAGTTTGCTGGTCTCCAACATCTAGAGTTAAGTTTTCTATTCCATCTTGCACAGGACTGAATAGAAAAGGGTGAGAAACAGGGAGAGTCAAACTCCATCACTTAATTAGAACAGACGGATTTTGCATTTGACTATGAATCTGAGCTTTACTCAGAGATGACTAAAAATAAGAATTTATGGCTCAGGGGAAGCGTCAATATTTGGAAATCTTATTCCAGGCCTATTTGGAAGACAATTACAAAAAAGATTCTTGTGAAGGAGGCACTTTCAACAACAGTGACAGCAACATTTTTTGAAGTTGCCTCTTTAAGCTGCATCTGATTGTAGCAATTGTTGAATGAAATATTGCTCTTTTGTCCTGGTTTCGGCAGGGACAGGGTTAATTTCCTTCCTAGTAGCTGGTACAGTGCTGTATTTTGGATTTAGGATGAGAACAATGTTGATAACACACCGATGTTTTAGTTGTTGCTAGGTAGTGCTTGCACTAGTCAAGGACTTTTCAGCTTCCCATGCTCTACTGACTGAGAAGGCTGGAGGTGCACAAGAAGCTGGGAGGGGGCACAGCCA
>NW_008795194.1:7067253-7123670 GCF_000699145.1 Aptenodytes forsteri
GGGAGGGAGTGAGCGAGCAGCTGTGTGGTGCTCAGTTGCTGACTGAGGTTAAACCACAACACCTTTTCATTTCTTCTCTAAAGAGTGCTAGAAATTGAGCCAGGTGGAGAATCAAATGGCCAGGCAATATGAAAGCTCTGTCTTGAGTTTGAATAGGGCTGCTTGAACACTGTAACCTGCAAGTCTCAGCAGAGCCCCAGGAAGCCTCCAGCCTTCCAGAAGTGTGCTCATAGTCAGACTGAATTTCATCCATGCAGAGGTCCTTTTGTGACACATTTTGGGTCAGTGAGTAATCACTTCCCTAAGAAATTCCATTTCTGTGGAAGATTCCTTCCCCCTTGTTCTACCTCTAACAAAATCATTTGGGAGTTGGGTAGAAATGAAGGGAAGGTGGGGAGAGGCAAAGCAGAAACTTATAAAAATGTGTCTCTTGCGTCTCTGCATCCCCTTGTTGGGGATGGATAGTTTTTTTGTTTTGTGGGGTTTTTTTGTAGTTTTTTTTTTTATAGTTCCAAAATACTGCTTTAAAGTCTCATTACTCAAGTTTTTCAGTCCTTTTAATTGTTTTTCAAACAGAGAGACTGAAACGTAGTCTGGATAAGGATCTAATTTTTGAGCTGTTTACCTGAAGCAAGGCTGGGTGCCTGCCCATCACTGGCTGCAAAGCGTGTAAGTGGCAGGTCTGTTCTCTGTCTTTGCCTCCTTGCTGCTTCTGTTTGATTAACTCAACAGCAGTTGGGTATTAGCTGGATAAAACTAGCACTCCAAATGAACATATTTATTGAGGAACATAGGGTGAATAAAAAACTGAATTCTGAGGCTAAAAGGAATTGGGGTTCTCCTGCAGTGATAGCTAGTCATTGAGTGAAAAAAACCCTAACAAACCCAAACAAAAAAGCAGATTTCTATGGTATCTGTTCTATATTAACACTTTAGGGACTGATGTTCTAGTAGGTGGTCATTATTTATGTCTCTGGGTAAAGAAACAATTACTAAGGAACATTTAGATATGCATTGGACTCCATCAAACCAGGCACAGCAGGTTGGTTGGACCAGGTGAACTGGGCTGGTACTGCCATCTCTGCCTTGGCAGAAATGCAAAACTCTCCCAGAGGAGGAGAATTCTTATTTAGGTTGCACTTTGTACATAGCTTTCCAGGAGCAGCACTTTCAGCTTTCCTTTCTGCTGTTGTGCTGTCAACGATCCAGCAGTACAGTCCCTCCCAGGGAAGGATTCCACCATGCACAACTACTGTAAAAGCAAGGCACTTTTAAAACACGAAATAGCAAAAGGTGGATTGCATAGATGGTGGAAGAGAACAGCATGAAATCAGCAAAGTCTGTTCAAGAAGAGGCAAGAGCTATGAGTGAATCTGATGTGAGCAAGGTTTGTATGTGGAAGGAAGATAGGTGTGTATTAAGAATGTGAGAAGGGATGTGAGGAAGAAAGCAATCTTGTTAATGGAGATTCAAGCTAGAAAACAGGGTACTCAGGTGGGGCTCTGTTCTGCCAACTTCATTTCTCTGGGGTGGCACTGACACAACTGTTTGCTTCAGGGAGGCTTACTGCAGAGACCACTGTGTGCTTTTGTGAGCAAAGGTGAAAGACTGCAGGCTTCATTATGAAGTAATGAACATATTGTCAACATCTACTAATGAATGAAAATGGTATATATATAAAAATCAAAAAGTTCATACGATGCTTATTCCATAGTCTTATAAAATTAGATAAAACACTTATATCTGAAGGCTAATGGAGAACCCAAAAAGTAATGGAATGGAGAAAGAAAAGCAGACTGTTTTTCAAAAAAGGGAACACATATATAAACAAATGAGTTTAAAAGTGCCTTGACAATGATGGAAAAGTGGGGCACTATGAGATTAAGATACAAATGGAAGTATTATATGTCATGTATCATGGCAAATACAGGATTCCTTCTGTCTTTCCGCAAGTGGCTCCAAACTCAAACAGGAAAACCGGGAATTCATAGCTAAATGCAAGTCTAAAAGGGCTTGAAAACTCAGCAGAAACTCTGGAAACCTGAATCAATCTGCTTAATATACTAAATCATCAAGTTCTTGATACAGTTTTTTTAGGAGCTAGTGCAATATTTATCCTCAACCTTAACGGGGAAATACAGTGACTTTTAACTTAAAAGGGCAGATGAAGCTGGTTGTATGGGTAGGCTTCTCTTCAGGAGAACAAATGATAATTTCACAAAGAAAATAGTTGTTGCAACTCAGATAATTTTTGTTGATTTTCATTTTTATTAATGGCTAGATTTTTTTCATTTGTGGGGAGTACCTAGTACATCGTAACTGTATAGCAAAATATATACTATAATATATGGTAACTCAGGCTTTGCCCCCATTTGAAATCAGAAGGAATGTTCCCATTGATTTCAGCAGCTGCATGATTTGACCCAGCGATGCAGACATCATTGCCTGGAGGCTGAGTCAGATAAGGGCTCTTACAAACCTCATTTGAGCAAATAACTCACATAAAGAGGAAATTATTTCTGAGTAAGCAGCAAGCAAGCAGGACATCAAGCTATCTTGACCCTAATTTGATCTTCCTGACATTCATTATAGTCATCTTTTGGTTAATGCTTTGGCTTGCGTGGTGAGACTGGTATGTGTCTCCCCATATTCGTCGTGGCTGTGGCAGAAATAAGGACTCCTTTCTGACCCCCTGAGGTGGTGAGTAGCTGCAGCCCAGGCAAAAGAAGCTGCTGCTGTCCATGTTTTTCAGGACACTCATTTTCCCCATTACTATTACACCATACAGCTAAAAATTGGAGGACGTCACAGATCTCCAAAACTACGCCCTTCCTCCATGTTATGTGTGAGCTTCTGCTAGACTTATATGTGGTCTTGGACCTTGGCTAAATGACTGTTTAATAATTCAGAGACTTTCAGCTTGACTAACCAAGGAATTATTGCCTTCTATTTTCAGTTCTCTGAGTGAAAACAATCTCTATTAAAGTCAGTGAAAGAAGAGGCTACTTAGAGAAGAATTTGCAGATTTGGCCTTTAATGACGCTTTGCATACTAAAGGGTAAGCAATAAAATTTTCTCTGAGATCTGCTGAACCCATTCTCCAAACTCCAGTTATATGGGAGATTGTGCCTTGCGGAACAGGCCTTCAGTGCTAGCCTGGATTTAAGACTGTGAATAAAGAAATTTTTATTCAGACCAACTAAGCCAAACAGCAGAAAATTATTGCAAACTTCCTTTGAATTATTCCTTGTGGATCTTGTTTGTATATTCATCTTGCTCACATGGAAGATTTGTATCTCTTTCATGATCTTGTTAAAAAACCCAGCAGATTAACAATAGTTGATGCTATTTGGATCCTGCCGGACTTCCACTCTTCTGCATGTTGTGTGCTTGTGTACCAGCTCACCATCAGACTGGGGCTATGGTGGGGTACAAGGTTGCTCTCAATGAGCAGGGACATCCAGGATCTATTTTTTTCATTTGGCTTTAAATCCCTGAAAGTCACAATGTCACCAAACAGCAACTTTCCATGCAAGCAGACAAAAGAAATTTCCAGTCAAAATGGTGACAAATTTAGCTTTGTCATCTCCAGAAGTGATCTACTTTCTGTTTAGCACATATATATGCATAAGACAGAACTTTGGTTTACTTGGATATAACAGATCAGACTGCACTTGACACTACTTGATATATTGAGACAAATTATGGCCTGGGTGGTGCTCAGGGTACCTGAGGGTTACGAGAGCAGTGGTGAGTCCCTGGTAAGGGAAGCTGGCTGCTGAGCAATGAGAATAATGCTTTTTAATTCACAGTCTAATAAAGTAAAGTAAGCTGAGGTGAACGTGCTGTGCAGTCTAGTAGGCTGGCAGGAAAGCAGTGCCTAACACACATCATGAGGTATTGAACAGCTGCCTGCGAGAGATAATATTTCATGGGGACTTTTGGAAGCATTTTTGTTAGTGGCTGGCCCGTACGGCTGCCCCTGCTCTCACTCCTCTCTCCTTTCGGACCTAAGACACACTTGCATAAGCTGCTGCTCCAGCCTGGTAGTGGAAGGCAGGCAAAAATCCTAAAAATGGCTGCAATGCAGATGATTTACATTCTCCGGATTACACTGAGGCAAGCCAGGGCACAGGTACTTATTTTTGTCCTTGTCTTTCTGCTTCCGCTTTCCCTCGCTGTGCTCAGCTCATCGCAGAAGTGACACAGCCTGTTGCCGTTGAGCGCTGTACACCATCCCACACGCTTTGGAGATATGTCCCAGCACATTGCTGAGAAAGGCTGTTGTTCTGGCTCAAAATCACAGCTGGCAGCTGTTATTTGACTACAGAATTTTCCTCTGTATAATGCGAGGTTTGGGACCAGTCATTACTTCATCCTAAACTTGATTTTGTGTGATTCTGTGTGATTTTTTTTTTCCAATGGTAAAATAAAAGGATGACTGTTTTAAAACTGGTGCTATTTAAAACCCAAACACTAATAAAAAGGAACAGTATTCTTGATACTAAGAATTCTTAAAAAAGTAGACTTTTTGTCTCATTTGAGATGAACAGGAAAGCCTGGACCGTTGGAATTTCTCAGCAGCAGTATGGTCCCCCTGCTTCAGCACTAGTTATCCCCACCCAGGAGAAGCAGTGCTAACCCACCAGAGCACCCATTTTGTAAAGATCTTTTCATAACATAATTAGTAGAGCTTGAAATGTATGAAGAATGAAACCGTCAGTTATCCAAATATCTTGGAGAATGATAGACAGGACCATACAATTTTGTAAAGGAAACCCATTTACCATGATTAGATTTAATAATATGTTCAGCAATATTCCATAATGCTATATTTCTGCAGTAACATTCCTTATTATGAAAGATAATAAATTAAGAGCCATGTAAAATATCCCTGTCCAGTCAACTTAAGAAAATAAGGGAATAATTTGAAACACTCATTGCCTATTCTAAGGTTCTTGACTTATTATGATTCTTGGCATCATATAAGGAAGCCTCCAGACCTGGAGTTTGAGCTTGAAAATATGACACTATTATTTTCATTTGTGTTGTTTACACAGAATGATAGGTGGGTAAGGTGATTCAGAGGGCCTTCCTTCTCCCCAGATAACATGTGCTTTTCCTTGGGAACATGCAGTCTCAGGCCATGAGACACTTATTTACACACAAACGCTCACACTCATGTTTAATTTAACCACTGTGAGGAGTCCTATTGATTTCAGTGGGACCACACACAGTAGGAAAGTTCAGCATGGGTAAAAACATTTGCAGATTCAGACCAAGGAATCTAGACTATCTGGGCAGACCCCATAAAACCAGATAGTTCACTGCAGCTAGGGGCCTAAATTGCATATTACTATAAGTACGAGGAAAGCTGACATTCCATTCTTTAAAATATTTCAAGTTTTCAAAAATTTGGCATTGTTCCAGGTGGGGCCAAACTCTCAAAGTTTTATAATTTTCTGAGGGGAAAAAAAATCAGTTCAGTGTTGGTGTTTTTTATTATTATGTTTTTTAGCCATTAAAATAATAAATAATAAGAATAATAAAGTTTGAAATAAGATATTACAACACTGAGAATTTTCCCCATTTTCACCAAATGTTTTGTTTGAAAGAGAATTGCATGTTCCTCCAAATTTCCTACTATGGTTACTCAGACTAGCTGTGTGTACTGCACCAAATGACCATAAACAACTTATAGGGAAGATGGGTATGAAAGACTAAAGGAGGACTGTGGTTAATATTTTCAATGGGGGTGTACACACCATACCGTGAAGCATAATTAAGAGGTGCCTGAGGGCTAGATTTTAGATATAGGCATAAAAAGTAGCAATTAACTATCATAAACAGAAAGAGAATTTGAGCCATGTTGGCCCAAGTTGGGGCATCCACCAAGTCCAGTGCTCTCGGAGCCAAAGACCCCTGGACCCACTTAGCACAGCTATAGCATTTCCAGGTCTAGCACTCATTGGAATACCTCTGCACAACTGCACAGTGAAGACAAGTTCAGAAGCACCCATGTCCCACTTCAAAAAGAACCTGGGTACTTGGAAGCTCATTTTCCAAAGGAACCCTATCTAAACCCTTGTGATTAAAGTATAGATCCACATCACAGCCTGTTTCTAAATCCAAAGACTAAGTACCATTTAGCTGTCTGTGCATCACTATCAAAATCCCATCTGGTTTTGCTTCTGGTGTATAGACCTATTTAAAATCCTTGCAGTAGTAGTACTTTAGTCCATGTAGCTCATCCTTAAATGTATCTTATTTTTCCTGCTGTGTAGATGCACTCAGTCCAGTCTCAAATTTCCAATATGTTTTCTAGCATCTCTCAGCTGCAGGAGAATGGCCTGGTTAGAGAACGTAGCCCTGGAGAGTGGGGTGCATCCAACTTTGTTTCAGCTCCAGGTGTCCTACTTCTCAGGAAAATGTTCTGTTTGGCAAGTTAGGGGGTGTTTTTTCCTTCAGCTTTTTCCTTCACTTAATTTCTTGCTTTCCTCTCTTTACCCTAAAGTGCAGACTACTTAATTAATGGAAAGGAAAGATCTGAGGAATTGAGAAACATTGTCCCCAGATACCCAAAAGCATATGCATAGAGAAACTTGGGCTCAGATTCAATTACCCAAAGAGGGATATGAATGTGGATCTTTGAAATAAATGCCCTAATCATAACACTATAAGGGAGTTTTTTTGCTTCTACCTTTCCCTTCTTTCCCTCCTTTTCTCCATTTTTCTGTGGAAGGCTTAGCTCCCTAGTTCTACAAAGTTCATGGCTGTGAAACAGAAGTGGAGCCAGGAGCTTTGCTCGCCTTGTGAGTTAGAGCTAAACCCACAAAATGTCCTCTGGCTCAGCCTTGTAGAGCATTTCTCTTCTACATGGCTGCTGATTTACCGGGGAGGTGTTTGTGTTATGCACTGTTCCATGAATTGTACAAAGGAATTGCACAAGTCAAGCAGCTATTTTAGATCTGTGAAGGTCAATAAGTCTGAACTTGTAAAGCTAGGTATAACTTACAGTATTGACATATCTGCAACCGAATATTATTACAGTAGTCAAACAAATGCAGCAGGTTGCAGATAGACAAACCAAGCTAACTGTAAATGAGGGGACAAGCTATGGCATTTCCATCTTTAGCATCAAATTCCTTCTCAGGGCTTCTGCTGGTCTTGTGCAGCCAGTAATGCTTCCTGCGCTACTGAGAACTGTGGCCTCCAGGGCCACCACCAGCTGGGACAGAGCAGTGGGAACTCTGACTCTGAGAATAGAAATTCTCTAAAACAACTTGTGAATCTTGTCCCAGGAGCCCAAACCTCACTGAGAATCAGTAGTACTGGCTCCTATATCTCTCAGAGGCTTTTGAAAATATTCTTAAGTCATGAGATGCGAGATTCTGTAAGGATTTGACTGCTATGTTAACATCTGCTGTAGAATAAAGGCTAAAGCAGATGTGAGAAGTGGGAGGGTAATGAATAAGGCAGTTTTAAAAGGGTTTAAAAGCAGCTGAAGTAGCCTGCAGTTTTATGGACCTAGTGTTTCTATTCTACCGATAGGAAACTGCTGAGCCACCTTCCTAGGTAAATGTTTTATCCAGCTCCAGTGGTAATCATCTCCTTGAATATGGACTGTCCAGCATTTGCTTTTCTCAACATTTCTAGTGGTTTTTTTTTCCTTTAAGGAAAAAAAATCTTTAATAATTGGAACCTTACTGTTGTAGAAAAGCAATTCACAGTAGCTATTTTTCTCAGATGGAACAAATACTCCTTTAAAAAAGGGATGAATCTTTTCTTTTACAATTGCTCCTTTAATAAACTATTTGTTTAAAGCATATTTTTGTCCTTCTCAGTGGTGAAGCTTGTTCCTTATTTAAAGCAGGATGACAGGGCTCTTCCACTGTTTAGAAAGGCACTGAAGCTGGTACTCCAGAACAGAGCCACCCATTCTTCTTCTGGGAGCTAATTGATTAGCCTTAGAGCTACAGATCTGTACCGAGGGACTCAAATAAGAAGACTGCGTTTTTCTTTTTGAACTACTTATTTCCCCGGGCTGTCTGTATTAGACATGTCCAGGTGGTCTCAAATTATTTACCACTGCAGGAACCTCTGTGGTCACGGGATTATCTGGATGGGGAAGCACATTTGAAAGTCAGTATTTCTCTTCTCAGAAAACAGGACAATCTTTGTTAGTGCATATTCTCATTTGGAATACTTTAATACTAACCTAAGAGAACCTAAATATATAAATCTCACTTTGCAGTCTTTTGAGAGTAGTGATTTCCTTTAAAAGAAAATCATTAAAAAAAAAAAGAGAGAGAAGAAGGACCTTGGATGTATTCCATATTTTATTAATTTTTGATGATGTGCATCTACCCAGTAAGGAGAGGAATTGAATGTTATGTCTTCTGATCAGCCTACTCATTAACTGCCAGTTCAGGTGTTGAACTTTATTTGTAAAAGTCTGAGCTGTGTATTTATAAACAATGCACTATAATGACTTTCCTACAACACTTAACACTACTCCTGTTTCTCCACAGAGGAGAAGCACAAGTTTTAAAGAACAGTAAGTGCCTAAGAGCGTCCATTCTCCAACAGAGCTGCTCACATCAAGGGCCTAGGTTTCCTGCTGTTCCTGGTTTTTTTTTGGTCTTTGCCTTCATTTTCACAATGAAACCAGAGTTTTAGCCCATAGCGGTCAACATAATTGACTTTTTCAGTTTTAGCGATTATTTCTTTTCAGAGTGTCTTCAGGGTTATTCTTAGGTCTATCTCTTAGGCTGCTGGCATCTGTTCAGCCTGGCAGCCGGATGAACGTTTTAAGAGGAAATCTGACAGTCTGCATATATCTCCTGTAGTACTAGTGCCAAGAGAGTCACTATTTTAAATATCTATGGAAATGCGTATACATACATTTATAAAATATGGTAGCCAGGTTATAGACTTGCTTCAGTTTTTAATTTCACAGTTTGTTTTTTTTGAATCATAGAATCGTATAAATTAGGGATGGAAAAGTTGTATTAGGTCATTTAGTCTATCCCACTGCCAAAGTGGGATTGTTCCCTGCAGTATATTTTCCAGTGTTTTATCCAGTACTTTTCCATTCTCTGGGTTGGGCTTACACTTCAGCTTTTTATTCAGTTAAGCTTATGTTTTGACATTTTAAGTATTTTTCTCTGGAATCCACTGAATTCTGTTACCACCCTGTGGCGATAACAACAATGGTGCCTGTTGCTGCTTTTCGGTTGTATGAGAAGCTAACTAAAGTTATTAACCTATGGCTATGTTAGAAATGAGCCATTCTCTCATCTAACATGAGAAACATTGTAAATTTACCCGTCAATGGGTAAAGCTGTGGAATGTATTTTTGAATTGCTAACAACACATAAGCTGTTTGTTTGCTATTTTCATCTAGCTGGCATAAGTTCTTCCTCTTCCTTGGCTATGAGTCATATATGAGGTGTATATTTCCTTGGGTCTCTCTTTAACTCATTAACATTTCTTATTCTGTCACTCACTACCTAAATAGCACTTCATTAATATAAATCAATAATCTTTCCAAGAGTAGGCAAAGTTTTGCTATCTCCACGTATACCAAGCATGTGAAAATTTTTTTCTCTGTGGCAATGATAAATGGAAATAAATAGTCAGGAGAGGTCCTATGATGGTAGAACCAATAAAAAGAAGTTTATGTTCAGTAAAAGGCAGAGATCATTGCTACATGCCAGATCCACACTTGGCACCCCTTGCGAACAAGGGTCAGGCTGTGCTGGCATGGTGGTATCTGTGTCTCATGCAGTTGAAGAATTTCCATGGTATTTATCCCCACCGGTGCTCAGCATCTGTGCCTGCAGTCCTGGAGTAGGACAGAGAATTGGGTCCACAGGAGACTGAACAGTGAGGGGCTTCCATGTAGTGCATCACCTCATCCACTGCGAGCAGGCTTGATGTTTTTAGCCTGGAGAAAAGGAGGCTGAGAGGAGACCTCATCGCTCTCTACAACTACCTGAAAGGAGGTTGTAGCGAGGTGGGTGTCGGTCTCTTCTCCCAAGGAACTAGCAATAGGACGAGAGGAAATGGCCTCAAGTTGCGCCAGGGGAGGTTTAGATTGGACATGAGGAAAAATTTCTTTACTGAAAGAGTGGTGAAACATTGGAACAGGCTGCCCAGGGAAGTGGTTGAGTCCCCATCCCTGGAGGTATTTAAAAGACGTGTAGATGAGCCGCTTAGGGACATGGTTTAGTGGGCATGGCGGTGTTGGGTTGACGGTTGGACTCGATGATCTTAGAGGTCTTTTCCAACCTCAATGATTCTATGATTCTATAGTACTGCCCAAGGAAAGTTTCTGGACTGACCTACCATTTAGTTTTCACCATACAAACCCTGGCTTCTGCTGGTAAGTGCTGAAATCTGGCAGAAGTCACTCTAGTCGGACCTGTCAATGTGCCCAGGGCACACAACTCTTGGTGCCAGCAAGTGCAACAGCTCTGTCCTAAGACAGAGCGTGTCTGTCATATGACCTGATGTACATGTGTGCTCCCTCCAATTATCTCACACAGCATGTAGGGTCTCATGCATGGATGTGCAGAAAAAGGAAAAGTCTGCAGAGCTATGTTAATTTAGATCAAAATCAGAGTGTAACTGCAGTGATTAGCAGTTTTTTAGCCTTTCCGACAAAGACTTTTGAATATGATATTCCCCTACACTGATTTCCAGCAGAAATAAATATAAAAAATCTTCATATAGCAGTCTTATAGCAACCAACCTCCCTGTTAATGAGATGTTAACCCTCATTGCTTTTAAAATGCGGTGGTTTCTGAACAGAGAGGCTCTGTGGGATTTAATTAGAGTGAGTTAACCTTTTCCCACTAAAATTGTGGCCCTACATGCTTTTCATTTTGAGCTTGCTTGTTGCATCTCCATCTCAAACAAACCTCACTGATGCATTAGTTAATGGTTGAAAAATGCTGTGAGGATGTAAGGGACTAGGAAGCAGAGTATTGTCATTAATACACAGAATTGCTAGTCAGGAGACCTGGGTTCCCTCCCAGCTGTATTGCTGATTTCCTGTAGCTGTGTGTGAAGATGTCATGCCAATAAAGTCCGACTGAACTGTGCATGACCTGACCATGTCAGCTACAGCCAGCCAGAGTATTCAGAACTGCTTGCTAAAGTTTTAGGCACCTCTGTTTAGTGGAACAATTTGAAAACTTTGCTTTACCTTCCTATTACACTGTTTCTGATAAAATTTTCTTATGACTTATAACACCAGAATTGGCACGAGCATTGAGTTTCTATTTCCCTCTGTTTCTTGATCTATGAAATGAGAGTGATGAATGTTTTTGTGTCTTACCAGGATTAAAAAACAGTTTGTCTTAATTCTTTAATGCCTTTGAAACAAAAAGTGCTGGGAAAGTGCAAAGCAGATTGTAAAATGCTGTGGTTTTCCCATCTCACTTTGTCTCTCACACACAACCTGTGCATTCATGAAGATGAAATCCACCTCTGTAAGACACTGTGGCTCTGCTTGTTTAACACGTTTCCTGGCTTCGGTTGGAAAAATGACTTGTGAATAGGGTTAGGCTTCACCCACTGAAATTTCTTTGGCAGGTGACAACATATGAGATCATTTTACAGAGCTCTAATCACCATTAAATCCTTCACCGATACCAGTCTAGCGAGTCAAGACAGAGCCTATATGACCCAGTGCAAAGGAAACTACTAGTAAACCTACCAGCCGTCTCGGTTAAGCCCCCCAAATCCTGTGCCAGGATATTTACAGAGCAGATAAATTTTAATTTATTTCATTTTTCTGAGCCTACAATGTATAATTCTTCCATAAGAAATTTATCACTTCTCTTCATATTTTCTGGGGTAAAAGCTAGGGAGCCTGAAGGGTTCATGTCAGCCCCAACATGACTTGACTGAACTGTCTTAATCTGTGGACCAATTTGCTCTACAGGCCCCTAAGGAAGGAACTTGTTGATTTTGGCAGTGTTTACCTTTCCTACAAACAAATTCATCGTTTTCCAGACCGGCTGGCTCTTAAAAATCACTTGAGAGCTGAGGGAAAAAAAAAAATCTGCCCCAGGCTGCATCAGTATTCTTTTTCCTGTGTTCTGGGGAAAGCTTTTGTGTTCTCCACAGCTGCTTGAGGATAATCCTTAGAGTCAAGATTATTCACAGAGTCAATAGAAATGCCTGTAAAGTTCTCTGAGTTTAGTTTCCTTCAGTGGGGGGAGTGAAAGCCCCTGTCAGAAGACAAGGAGAAAAAGAAAGATTCTTGACTGAGTTAACTGTATTCTCAACTACACTCGTGAAGAGAGGAAATAACAGAGCTGACTTGAGCCTGCTTGCCTTTCACTTTTGGGAACTACATGTTGTATTCTCAATTTTTTTCGTTTACATAGATTGCACACCAATAATTTTTGGTGTGACTGATAAGTATCTGCTTTTAGATATTATATATCAGGAATTAAATCCCCTGTTTCTAACCTAAACATAGTAGCCTCAAGTTTTTAATTATTCACACATATATCACGTAAAGTGATGAGAGCCATGTAATATATTGCAGAGCCATATCATTCACCTCTGGCTGTCTGAATTGCACTTCCTCACTAGTTTGTCTCCACCAGAACCAATTACTTAGCATTCAGATTTTTAGCTGTTTCTAACATACACTATTATTAAAAAAAATCAAAATCACATTTTTGAAGAAAAACTTTTCCATCTTCTTCCACCGCCTTGAGGTTCAGGTATTCTCCTGGTGCGTGTGTGCTCTAATCAGTTACTCTAAAGAAATTGACCCTCACCTCTTACGTGAAGATGGCAATCACTAGACTTTAAGACAGTTTTTTCTGCTTCCTTTGCAATTCTGAAAAGCAACGAGTAACCTCATGCTGTTCCTTCAAAGAAAAAATATTAAGTTTAGAAGAGGATGGCAGGCTCTGCATCTCACAAAGACAGAAACCCACCCCTCAGTTCCTCTTGCAGAGCAGCAGCTCCAGGCTGCTCCCTGCTGAGCTGGCTGTTTTGGGTCCCATTTTGAGGTGCTAACCCTCTCTTTGGGGAACACTGGCACCTAAATCAGATTCCATGCTGCAGACCAGTCACCTAAAACTTTTGGTACTCTAACTCTGTCATTGGATATAACCCAAAGTCATTAAATTGAAACTATTAAGTCACGTTTAGAGGTTACTAGTATTTATTAGCTAAAGCTTTATTACCCCTTCGATGTCTATATAGTTAGACTCAATGAACCTAAGTACCTAGTTTTACATTCTTTAGTGTGCAGGCTGCATTTTCCTACGTTTTTTCTAATAATACCTCTCACTGAGGAGCCTGCTGCTGGTGATGCCAGCAGATGTTAGTGGGGAGGGGACACTCCTGCTAACCCTACTAAAATTAAAACAGAGGGAGCATGTGACCTTTGCGCATAAAACCTAAAGGAAGTGAAAACTAAGAGGAGCAGACAGGCCTTTTTTGCCCCACATGCTCATAACAAAAGGTTTTCGTAGGATTGATGAATACCTGGAGTTTGCTGGTATGATTTAAGCAACTGTAGCTAGATGTCCACCTTACCCTTTGCTGATGAGTCCTGTCCACACATCATATGCTGCAAAAGGCACACTTGTACCTTGGCCACCCTAGTACGCGGTTTGGTGTACAGTGCAGACTGTTTGCTGGAAGTATATTAATGCTAACATGCTAGGTTGAAGGATGGATCTCATTTGCCACAGGCAAGGTCACAACTCAGCAGAGCTCACCAGCTGGTATCCATCAGCACTTGGAGAGACCTGGTACTGGTCTCCTTTCCTGCAGCTTTACCCTCTGATGTATTTATAGGCAGCAGCTATATCCTCTCTCAGCAGTGATTTCTGATGACTTAATTGTATTCTTATGTTTGCAGTTTCTTGCTACTGTTCTTTCACTCCTTTATAATGTCAGTGAAAATAACACATTTGGACAGAAGCTGAGTGTTTACTTTGATATAAATTCTTGTTCCTCCAAAGAGCTGAAATTTATTTAGATATAAGAAATTAAGCAGACTTCAATCAAAATGTTGAAGATGTGCAAGGGTAGATGGGAGACTCTGGTTCAAAATCTACTGCTTCATGACCTGCAAAGGCAGAAATTCCCCCTTAAATCCATTGAATATTTGTTGTAGAAAGAAGGCATCTAATACATTGCTGCTCTATGCCCACACCAGCTACTTATGCTGATGGCTGACTGCACGACCCATCTCTAAGAGGAACAGCCATAGTTACAAAGTTCAGAGGGGCAGCAGGTAGAAGCAGTGCTAGGAAGTATGTCACCCTCACCCTCTCAAATGGTGTTAGCAATTTAACTTAATGGATTGTATCATGTATCACACACAATTTGGGTGGCTTCCCACTGCCTCTGCTTGTCTGACAACCATCTTGCTGGAATGTACATGGTTTTACTCATTTCTGGAACTTCATCTAGCTGCCCAGGTTTTCGATCCTTTTCTGCCTATCCAATCCATTGTTAATGTCTAGTATCCATTGTTAAAGTATTCTCAAAACCCATTATAAAACAAGGTCTTTGTTTAGCTTATTCAGGAAAATAGCGTGGAAACTCAGTGGAACCACTTGCGATTACAGAGTTACAAGGAGCTTGTGGATGTTACCCACATTACTATGGCTGATCATTTGTGTATGAGTGCATATGGACTCTCAGGAACTTCAAAGCCTGTAATCTGCTCGTGTGCAAGGTCCATCTGGCCTGAGATCCCATTTCTGAAAGTGGTCTGTAGTGAATGCTTAAATAGGAGTATGGGAAGGACGGCATAAGGGGTGTGATCCTTCCTTTTTCTCATTTTTCTGGATGATCTGTCAGGACTTCTGGAGCACTCTTTTCTTTATATATATTTATTCCTTTCCAGAAGTACATATTAGTGAAAGGACTTATGCTTCAAACCATGTGCTTCTGCTTTGAGCAATGCCATGAAGAACTGTGTCCTTGGCCAATCTGGTGTAGTCATCTGGCTCTGCTTCTGAGCAGCACTGTGCAACCACACGTCACTAAATAGGCATAGCTGGATATCTGCTGAATGATGCTAGTTGTGATCAGACATACATCGTTGTGTGGTTGCATTTATATCAAGTAATAACACTACTGCCCTCCTTATCTTATTATTTCTGGGATAAGTTAGCCTTTCCCAAATTAGAAGGTGAACTGCTTTCATGAACAGTTCTGAAATAGTTTCAGCCACAAGGAGTCCAGTCAGCAAAGATCTTCTATTTAGTCTGATTTTATTCATTTTGACTGAGGTAGGTTAGCGTGGTCATGACGGTGTGATCAGACAGTCATTTCAGTCAGCAGTCCGTGGGGCTGACAAGCAATTGTGGGGTGGAAGTGGAGACAGTAGCCTCTCTGGTCAGCAGGCTTTCCACAGGCTTTCTGTCATTTACTTCCCTTTCTTTTCCTCCTCAATCTGCTGTGTTTTCTGCCACCTCTGACTTATCTCTGTCAGCTGAGACTATACTCTTCTGTGAATTAAATGGTTTCACCAGATTACCTTTTTTCATACTCCATTCTTCAGATTTCCTCATCTGTTTACCACATTCCCTCCAGAAAACTGCTACCCTGTCTATTTTAAACCTATTCTCCAAATGTTTCTCTCCTTCCATATTTGTGGGATTAATGCTATTTGGCATATGCTAGGCATCAGGCTGAATCACCACCACCACTTGCCACAAACAAACAGGTATTACCACAAACCAGCCATCCCTAGTCAGTGCCAGTCCCCTATAACCACAGTTAAATTGCACAGAAGTCCCCAAGAGGAATCACAGGTCATTAGGGATTATTTTGAAATTGAGTGGTTTTAAATATTTCCATAAGGATGCGCAGCTATTTATCTGTGTGGTTGCAGACCTCTCCAGCTGCAGTCCAACATGCTGTTCCAACCACAGCTCAGCTGCTTTCAGACACTGAAGTCTCCATGTCTCTGGGGCTTCACCATCCCCACACCTGCTTATACTGTTTCTCGGGCTCTGCCAGCGTGTTTGCTCTCCAAGCTGGTTCTGTAAATAGCACCACCACTTTTAAACGTGGTTAGGCTAAGCAAGATCATTTTGGCAGGTTAGGAAGTGACTGCGCAGGGATGTTTGGCTTCCCTCAGCATGCTGGGGAAGAGCAGCTGAAGAGGCAGCAACCTCTTTGAATGACTTAGCTGCAGCTTGAACAGCACATCCACATGCACCACCCACCATCAGTAACCACACTGGAGTCTACAGGGCCCCATGACTACACGTGACATGGGCTTGAAGCATGACTGTGCCTGTACCTACCCAGGAAAATAGCTAAACCTGAGTGTGCCTGCTTTCTCAAACCAGCAATAGCCTGTTTGCTATAAGGGCTAGACCTTGCCAGGTGTGTCTGCAGAGACACTCTGGCAGCTTTTGAATATGGTTTCGATATAGACAGCTATTAGCAGCTGCCCAGAAAACATTTTTTAAAAGTCAGGTATTAGATAATTCTGGCAGAGTTTTAGTAATGTAGAGGAAAAATATACCACTTGAATATACCAAAAAAAGTTGGCAAATGAAGGCTAAATTAATTTCTGAAAATGTAGAGTCAAAGGCACAGACCATTAGCAATGTCCATGCACAGGTTGTCATAACTTGTTTTCACCTCTATATTGTTTTTGCCTTTCCTGTGGGAAAAACTGCCTTCAGGACCCAGTGTGCTTAAAATTTTCCACTGTTCAGTGGTCTACAGTTTCAAATCATCACATGTGTTTTAATAAGTTTGGAATGAATTTTCTAGAAGTGATGACACAAACTAGCCATGAGATGTATATTAATTAAATAAAACTTTCATTTGAAATAGGAAAAGCTTATATTTGTTTCCCAAATTATTAAATTAAATGTCTACTAGATCCACGAAGTAAAATTTTTTCCTAATATTTAGATCCAAAGTCTTCCATGATACTTTTAATTCAGCATCAGGAACCAATGCATAATGTTTAGGAAATGCAAGCACAAATAACTTCGGGGTATTTCACTAATAATAGGATACTTGTTTTATACAAAATTAATTTTTCCTTTAACCAAAGAAAAAATGTTTACCAATAAAATATTTGGATCAAACCAAACAAATGGATTTATCAGGGTCGAGCAAATGTTACAAGAATATCCATGAACATAAGGCCTGTATTTTCAGGTTTATATTTAAGCATCCTTTGTAGTTTTAAATTGAGAAAGAGGCTGAAACCTAAGCACTGAGCATAGGTTTTTGAGAAACACTCTTACAATGTTTCAACAGAGTTCCAAGAAATGGAGACGGCCATTTCACTTCTGAAAGCTTGGTTTATAGCCTCTGGCCAGGGATGTGGACATCAAAACACTGACTGTTGCAAAGCCTAGCATCTGCATCTAGGCTCTTCCAAAAAAGTCCTGGTGATAGTGCTGAGGATATGCAATACTTGGGCAGAACTCTATGCCTAAAACAGAGCTGTGAGCAGGAACACTTAATTTAGTAACAAAGAAACACTAATGAGTGAGGTGTTTTACATACCAGTTCTTCCTCTCCCTGAATTTTAGGACTTTTGCTGAGAACTATGAAATACAGCGTCTTCTCTCATGCGAGGAATTCACAGCGAGGAAGCTTCTTCTGCATGTCAGCATCTGTAAATTTTCTTTTGAAAATGCAACCGAGATCATGCTTTTTCTTTTTAATAATAGAATAGAGGAGGTGGAAAGAGTAATTTAGCCATTAGGCCTCCAACAGAGGAGGAAATGCTCTTGCTTTACCCAGTGACTCAGGGTTGGATCAGCGCTGGGATAGAGGATTCAGTCAGCCATGCCGATGAGTGTTTAAACTCACATGTCCTAGGAAAGTGTTATGACCTCTAGCATCTTTGATGCTAGACTAGTAAATTCTGTTCCACTCCTGACTAAGGAATCAAACTTTTACTGAGGTTTCAGGATATCATCATAGAGGTGACTATCGTGACTTAGAAGTTGGAAAATCACTTTCACGCTGTTAAAACCTAGTGTAATTCTTTGAGTAGTTTGTTGAAATGGTTCCACCTAGAAACACTAGAAAATCTGCCTCAGAACAGCATAGAGTGGCTGGGGAAGTAAGATGTATCAAAACTAAAATAGTTCTGAGAAGGAGATTCCGCTGAAGCGAGGACCAACGCCCAGGATTTATGGTGGGTGGTTAGGGCAGTGCCGTGAATGGAAAAAGTCCTGGTTCAGGTGGATATACACTGAAGATAGCTGTTCATATCAGGCAGATCAGGGACTTGTAGCTGAGCCTCCCACACTTTTAGACCTCCTTCTTTCACTGATGTCAGGTGTTGAAAAGAAAACATATATCTACCACAATCTTGTATTTTAGGAAAAATGTTCATAGGGTTTTTTGACTCTAATGTGGAACACAAAGGAATTTAACATGTTTCACATTTGCTGCAAGTGGAATTGCCATCCTCCATTCAGCTCTTTTTTGTACGTCCTTTCACTCCTTACTACATCAGAACATTTTTAGGAGCTATATTTCTAAATTACCATTGTCATGCTTTTTCCCCGGGCATCTGAACCAAGCAGAGGTGGAAGGAAGTGGGAAGAATACCACCTGGGAAACTTTAAGGGTTGAGAGACCACAGATTTCCCAGATGCATACAAAACCTCAAGTTGTATTCATGAACTGTTGTAAGCATGGCCTGAGGGTCAGGAACACATCAAACCAAGGTTTTTTTCAAGTGGTTTTGAGGTTTGAGGTAAATGTTGCACCGCTCTGGTAGCATCCTGAGGGGTGGAGTGCGGGTAAACTGTGAGCAGGATTTATTTGCTCAAAGTGCATTAGTATATTCCTGAACAGGGAAATGATTGTAGGGCAACTTTACAGTAGGAATAAATGTTTTTCTATCTTATAAATGCATATGTCAATGGAATATTTGTTGTTATTAGCATCAAGGCATAGAGAATAATAAGAAAAGAAGGACAATATCATATTATGGGTTTCTATTTCCTAGTAATCTGGTATAAATAAAGTGTCATGAATTATTTACATAGCAAACAAAGTGTTGTAAAGGCTTAGAGGGAAATGAGTTAATTCACTACTCACATAATTTAAACTCTATTATCTAGAAGCTAATTTGAGACCACCCATTTTTTCATTGTGGTTTAGAGAGATTAAAAAATCTTAAGAAATTAAGTTTAAATAACCCAATAATTATTCCGTTTTGGTCCTTGTATTTAGCTTTGTATAAGAACTCTCTCTGATAGCCTCCAGCCTCTGCTAATCAGAATAATTTAAAAAGTCATAGCGGGGTAAGTGAATACCTATAAGTAGTAGAACTGTATGGTGACCAATCACCCAAGTATATTATTTGTATGGAAGACATAAAATCTATTTTTTAAATTAATATAGTATTTTAATTGTAACAGCAAGAAAAATTTTAATTAGAGCAGATAATTCATTCATCTACATATTTATTTGCATTCCATATAACTTTCATGTGTACCTTCTGGTCTAGAAGCTACATAGAGGATGTTGAAAAATTTTTAATGCAAAATTTTCCAAGTAGAAAATGAGATTTAGTTGAAAAAATATATATTTTTTTCCTGGAATTTTAAAAAAATATTTTCTAATGAAAATGTAAAAATAAATGTTTTTTCTATTCAGTTTCATGTGGAAATTTTAAAGTACTTCTGGTTTCAAAGATTACAGGGTGACATTACCACTCCAGAAACACCTTGATGGATATATCCTATTAGCATTGTCTATTTTTTTTTTTCTGGGATGAGAAGACTAGGTTACGTTAATGTCTCATATCTCTCCTGTGAGCAATAAGTGCATCCAAGTCTCTTTCTTTACCTCTTCTTTCTAGCTGGTTGCTCCAGGTTTTTCCCATCTTGCTGTGTTTTTTTTTTTTTTTAATCTAAAAAGTACGTTCAGGTCCTCAAATGAAAGGTTTTATGTAAAAGAAAAAGATTATTGCTATCAAGATATTATTAGATTAAAAAGAAGTTCTTTCCTTTTTGATAATCTCTTCCTTCCTTCCTTAATACAGTTTTTATGGCATCTCAAATAGGCCTGGAGGTCACAGTGTGATTAATCCAAGACTAGGACTTTGAACTGTTTTTGAAAACTAAGAAGCTTGGTAGCTTTTTAACACCTCCTTATTTTTCCACATGCCCCAGCACATCTTAGCTTTGGAGCTATGCAATAAAGAATCCTCTTAATGAACTTTGGAACTTATATCTAAGAAGTTCCTTTCTTTTTTTTTTCTGTCTTTTCTTTTTTCTTTTTTTTCTGCCAGAAGTCTAATCTTATCATGCTAACGGCATGGGATGTTCTACAGTTTTTACAACACACCTACAAATGCAATCAAATCTCGATACCCTTGTTCTCTGCACCGGCAGTCTTTTCTTCTGCTCTTCCCCCCAACTGCACACCCCGCGTGGCCCCCGGCTTGCTGTTGACATCCCTGGTGCTCAGATCACACCTGGGACCGTCTCACCGACCCCTTTCAAGATTTCTGGGGAGAGATGAAAACACGTTTGTCCCTTGAGTGAAACAGGAAGTTCAGCAAGTCAAAACATTGTCTCTGCAGACCTGGTTGGGGTTATCCATTTGTCAGGAGTGCGTGTTTTTACCTGTATCGGCATTAAGGCAGGCAGGAGGTCTAACGCATCCGACCACAGTGCTGTGATAAAGGAAGGGAAGCGGAACTTGCCAGCAGCATACCTCAGCCAGGAGATGAAATGGGTGAGCTCCTGCAGCACACAGGAGCAGGTATGTTAGCTAGGGCTGTGCAACGCTTAACGCTTTCAGGGTAAAAGCAGAAAAATACATTTTAAATGGCAAGCAAATAATGGCAGGACTAAAGAATAAAATGGCTGACGATCACCTTGTTTAGAGCTGCCTGTAAGTCCTCTCACAGTACTGTTGCCTATCAACTCTCATGACTGGTTTTCATTTTTTTCCCCAACTTTTTGTGCTGTTGACACCTGCTGACAGATACTGGAGCAAAGTGTGGTGCTATGAAATGTCATTTAATTTAAAGGAGAAAATTTATCCATGTCCATATAAAAGTTAAGAAAGAAACCAAATATGAGCCCTGCAGTCCGCAGGGATATGACTTTGAGCCAGACTGAGTATTTTGGCATAAACACTACAAATCTTTTAAAAAATAATATCCTTTGGCTTTTGCACTTCCATTATATTAAACTGATTTTCTTTACTCACAGTGGGATTTCAAATTAATTTGTAATTATACACACCGTGAGGGGATGAGAAAGAAATGACCTAATTATAGACCAAAAGGATGCCCTACAGCTATCATCCAATTACCCCAACCATCTGAGCTCTTAAGCAAAATGATGCACTTAATCCTCTCTTGGTCACATCTAGTTGTAATTTGCCACTGAAAGCTATAATTTCACTTTAAATATTCATTTACATAATATAAAACTCTGTACTGATGTTACTTAGAATGGAAACAGATAATGAGAATGGGTCACAGTCACAGATATCCTTCTAGACTTTGGTCTCCCACACACACTCTGTGACCATTGGGTGAGGGAGAGAATCATGGCTTCTCTGCTGTGTCCCCCAAATGGTACTAATTAGCTACAATTAGGCAGATAGAAAGCTTTTAAACTAATGGAAAAACCAAAAATGCCCACTAACAAGTACAACCTATCTCCCAAATTCAACCTTCCCTTTCAGCAGGGGATGAAGAGTTCATGAAGAGCTACAGTTAACATGTGAGTTAAGAAGCAGCTTTCTAATTGAACAAATTTTTACCTCTGCTCTTCATGCAATATACTCATTTTATATTAATAGTGTTTTCACTAAAATCTTGCAGTAGAACACAAAGAATAATTAAGACGAAGAAAGGGGTACGACATGGAAGAGGTCAATTCTCTATAAAGCATCTGTTTTTTTGGTTCATTGACAGTCGCATAAACTATTTACACATTAACCCAAAATATCTTTTCTTCTCAGGTTTTTGGCAAATTAAAAAACCAAAACCAAACTGTAAGTGAAATTCTTGCAGAAACTATTGTATTAAAAGAAAAGGCAACTAGATAGCAATGAGATGGTGTATAATGTGGGGTGGGGTGAAGCAAATTTCACTAACTGGAAGAGGAGGAAAAGCTAGTACTCTCTCAGTTCAGTAATGAGGGCATTCACAAAAAGTTTGAGTGAGTTATACTCAAATATTTCTCCTCACTCCTACAAAAACAGTAAGTTTTGAGGATGTCTTTCAGTCCCTGTGCAGAAGTTGCTTCTATAGAAACAAAAATGCTGATTGTACCAAAGAATAAAGCCAAGCAGTCTCTTGGTCAAGTGAATTTGCAAGCTATTGCATGTACATTATTTTTCTGCTCCATTAGTTTTTTGTATGAAACAAATTGGCTGCAGTGGGTGAGATACAGAGAAATTTACTCTTGAAAACAGGATAGTATTCGGATGAAGGAGATGGAGCTAGTTTCAAGCATCAACTTAGTGCAATACATGAGGTTTTGGTCATCTGAGTGTGTAACACCTGGGATATACTGAGTAAAAGGAGGCAACTGCCTTTTCTTAATTTTCTAAAATGATGATTTAGACGACTTGTGAATCTGTCCTGAAAAAGTATATTAGAAAAAAAGTATATCAGAAATACCAAAATGGATTGTTTGATAGCTTCAGCTTCTAATTTTGTTTTGTTTCAGGCACTTATCATTAAGAAATACTTCACTGTTGATTTTATTTTATTTTTTTTTTATTTGGGAATGGCTTTTAATAATCATACTGACTACTTTAACAATGCTTCCTCTGAATAATGCTTGTCTGTAGACACACAGTTTGTACTTGTCACTGTTTTACTTCGCAGACTAGAAACACATACTTTTTGTATCTGAGTGGACAGAAGACACAGAGTTATGCTTAGGTATTTATTTGCTTTGCAGCTATTGTGTTTGCAAGTTATTTTGATCAACACCAAGGATTTAACAAGTGTCAGGTTAAAACTGACCTGTAGGCTGGCAGACCTTGTGTACAGTTAATATCTTAGCAGTTGTTTGTAATCACTGCCTTACCCTTTGTTTTTGGACTGCTCTTGATACAATTGTCTGGTTAAAAGTTTGGAAGTTTGAGTTATTCCTCTGGTGGAAAGATTGATGGTGGAGTCATCTCTCTTTGAAACATGTCTGTTTATAAGAAAGTTCAAAGCCCTGTTTCTTTGAACAAAGGTGAAATCAAATAGCCCAAGCTAGTTTCCCACCTCCCAGCATGCAGGTGCTTTCCAGACAGCCCCTTTCAGTGTCTCTCCATAGATGCAGAGAGGTGCATCCAGCCAACGTGACTGTCCTCTCCCCAGCGGAGACGAGGACTAGGTTTTCAGGCAACAAGCAGAAAGCAAACATCCATGTGCCTCTCCTGGCCTGTCTTCAGCCAGCAGGCAGAGCTGAGACTCCTGCCCAGGCCAGGACAGAGCAGGGCTCCTACAGGGGTGCAGAGCAGGGAGGGGTTTCCAAAACTCCTGTCTACTTCTCAGGGATCCAAAGTTGAATTGCTCTAGTTTATGCTCTGCTGGAACTTCTTTCATGAAAGACTTCAGCGCTGTCTCGTTGTTTCCCAACCTAAGATTTTTAGGGAAGAGCAAGATTAGGAAGGAGAAAGAATACTTTTGCTACAGGAAGCACCACAGCTGGAAGAAAACACAATCTTTTAGGCATGCAAACTCTTCCTCAGCAACTTGTTCACCCTATAAACCCTATATATCCCTGGGCCATTGCGGCTACAACCACATCCATTTTACACATACTCTCATGGCCAAAACAATATTTAGTGAAGAGAATTAAAATTACTGCTGGCTCTGGCTTTGTTTTGGCTGAAAATATGTGTCTGTGTTTTGAATTTTTTAGACTGAAGTTACAGAACTCCCTTATAGATGTAGCTAAAAATATGACAGATGGTTACCTTTAATGTACAATGGTGGTTACTTGTAGGAGTTTAAACTCGAATCCAGGCTAGCAGAGTTCATCACTTTTGGTCAGAGTTGAAACTTCTGGTTTTCATTAGAAGATTCTCTCACTCTCACTCTCACTGCAATAGCATTTCCTCCATAATTTGCTGAATTTAGCTATGCTCTATTGCTTTTGTAACACATCGCTCCTATAAGAACATATTTCTGTGTTTGGGCTTGAAGAAAATTACTTTCCTGAGTAATATCTTGTCACTACTGTTAGAATAGTGGACTAATTTTAAGTCCGACAAAAGAAGTAACACGGCAACCCACGTCAGGTGTACAAACCTCTGAACGAACCCTGAACGATGTTGTACTACCAATTGTTTTATCATGTGCAGAAGTCAGTCTTACACTGTTGAGGGAAAAAAGCCTATTTTTCTAGTAGGAAGATATTTTACCAGTAAAATAAGGCCCACCACCCCCTGCTGAGCTTACTCCCTGCTGTTCACAGGCATGACTCACGCATCTTTCACTACATTGCTGCAGTTGCCTCAGGAGCTCACAGTGATATTACAAAAGCTCTTCCAAGGAAGTGCTGTATTCACCCTGAGCTCCACAGAAGTGATAGCATTACTTCTCAAGTCTTGTGGTTGGTTGGTGACTTCTCCAGTCTCCCTGTGCTTCCAGGAGCACAACCCTGCACAGGAGCAGCTCTTCCAAACTGCTGAGTTTGGAACGAGGTGGCTCTGCTAATTGCAGAAAATGGCTATTCACTCATTACAAGACATCTGTGAGTGTTTTGTAGATCACTTCCAATTAGAAGTCTTATGCTCATTGGTTAGGAAAAAAATGTTTGACAGAAGCTCCTAGGAAGTAAATATTTCCCTAAGGAACAACGTGTTATCTTAAGAAGGAAGACCTACCTTAAGATTTTTGGAGGGACTGATTAAAAGCAGCAGTTTTTTGATCATGGTGGTTTTGACAAGAAATTTACCAGTTTACTGGCTCTTCTTCAGGAGTTAAGAAAACAAACTCCTATTTATAATTCTCATCCTCTTAAGATCTTCAATTTAGCAAAAGTATCTGACGTGGCAGGTTTAATCATCTATAACAAGAAATTTACCAGTTTACTGGCTCTTCTTCAGGAGTTAAGAAAACAAACTCCTATTTATAATTCTCATCCTCTTAAGATCTTCAATTTAGCAAAAGTATCTGACGTGGCAGGTTTAATCATCTTTCTGCCAATTAAGAGACAGACTTTCCCAAAGGCAGTGTCTTAATTTTACCTTAATCTTCTAATTATATTGTGTGTATGTGTCTCTGTGTAAATTTTGACTCTGAAGCTAACTTCTCAAGTACTCTGTTCCTTGAGAGAAAGTTCTAATGCCTTGGGGGTCTTGATATCTAATTACTGAGAACTTTCCCATCTCTGCATTGTCTAGACTGCAGTTAGGCACAAAGCTGCATCTTACACCAAAAACCCTGGAGATCCCCAAATAAATACACTACTTTGACTAGCCTAGTTTAGAGGAAGAACTGTTTTATGCTGTAGAGCAGTGAAGTTCCTTTGGTCCTCTCATACTTTTTCAAGTATTGTGATGTGAAGATGACATGAGGGTGGGATTCATCTGACTAAATACAAAAGTCTATGTATGTAGACCTCTGACAGCACAGGTTCATGTGAGCTTGGGTTCTGAGTGTCTTAGACTCTCTTCATAGTCAGTGTAGTCAGCGCTGTGATTCATCTCTTTCTGAGGTAGCAATCTAAAATAGGCCAACTGGGCTCTAAGTATTGAGATTAGAAAATTGCAGAATCTGAATGTTAGGTAAAATAAATGCCATCCTGACTTTTAGTGCAGTAAAGTTATGCTGTGTTGCACTATGAAAATCCAACACAAATTGCAAAAGAAAAGGGGGAATAACTTGTAATACAAGTTAGCTTTATTTAGGTATGTTTGCTATATGCTGAAACTTACAGGAAAGGAGGAATTATTAATTATTATTGTTTATTTGTATCAAATGTTATTATATTATTTTTGGCATTTCCCTTGTGAGCCTAAATAAACTTGAAATTATGAACTTTTTAAAGCAAAGGATCTGAAAGGGTAAACAAAAGGTTTTGATATTGGAGAGAGTTCAGAGAGGACTAACATGCATGATTAAGGGATATAGAGAAATTGATTTATGAAGAAAGATTAAAGGAGCAAAATATGTATACTGTGGGTTAACTAAGTGACGCATAAGAAGGAACATGATAACTGTCTTCAAATATTTGATGCATGTGAACACCAAGAATAGAGAGGAAATTAATATTTGGGTAAATTTCAGTGGGGGAAATGTTGTGAAATTAAAGTCAGATATTGTCTTGCTTCAGTGTTGCCGAGAAAGACCTATATGCTGCAAGAGAACTGAAGCCAAAAGGTAAGATTTATACATTGTAAGAGCTGTGAAGCCAAAAGGGTCTCACAGAAATTATTAAAAAACACTGTAGGTTTTAATACCTAATGACAAGAGCTGTATAACCTTTTGAACCACCATATAAAATTCTATAGAACAATACAACACGCTCAGCATTAAATTGATGAGGGATTCTAGTTTTTGTGAAATTTTTTTCTTTTCCCACAAGAAAATAAAACATACCATTATGAAAGATCCTGGCAGGTGAAATGATCAACTCGTTCACCTAAGATGACAAACTAGTTCCTTTTCATGTATAAATTGGATGCTCTGCAAGCATCTAAGTAACTGCTGGCCACAGAAAAAACAGGTTACTCGTGAACTGCTGCATGTCTTGACACATTATAAAGCTTTTAATAATTAAGCAGAAGGAAGTTCTATATCAAGAAAGTTGCCATCATATAGGAAACATAAATTATGTGTTCCAACACTGTACATAGACTCCACTAATATGGCCATGAGTGGTATTTCTGTTGCCCAAATTAACTGTGCTGGTGAAATATCAGGAGATTATATGGCTGGAGGAAAGGATCCACACAGAGGTCGAGTAGATAGAAACTGAACTGGGATAAAAGAGTAGTTGTAGGACCATGCACCTGGATTTACTGGAGGGAAGAAAAAGAACCTATGTTCAGGGTGGTGTATGTGCTTTTGCTTTGTGAGACATGATGGTGGCTGTATAGCTGTGCAGAGCCCAAACCCTCCCCTTTGCCATAGGATATGTCTAATCCTGTGGTAGAAATTTGTTTAAAAGAGTCAGCTGAAGAATCCTTCTTCTTTAGTCATTTGTATAGTTTGTCAGAACAGGATTCAAATATTGTCAGTCATCTTGAAATCTAACTAGTTTACAGCTTGTGCTCTGAACCTATCTATCCTTTTGATCTTTTTGCCTTAAGAATGCAACTGCATGAGAAATACATTAATAAACTTTAAAGCGAATGATACATGTCAGAAAGTCTTTCTGAAAAAAATAACGAAATAAAAAAGAATGCCTTTTTGGAACTGGAACAGACTTTGAGCTGTAGCTGTGTTCATTTAATGCAGAATTTAATTGTAATTGCTTACTTCTTCATAAGCAAGGCAGAAGCAACATCAGACATGGGAGACATATCTGCATACTTTCACATTTCACAAATCAGCAACAGGTTAGGGTCAATAAAACTACTTAACTAAAATAGAACACAGCAAGGTTTAAGGTGCCACATTGAAATCGTGACTTCAAAACCTTGCATTCATTGGCTGCCTGACCTCAGTGTCATTTAAAAATAATTGACTTCCCTGTTTGTTCTGCAGATTTTCCAGGGCATGTGATACTCGGTTTCTGGCCATTCTCAGAAAGGCTAACCAGGCAGGTAACACCATCTGATTTAAGCACACTGGGGATCCTGAAGATAAGTGAGGTGGCTAGCTTATAGCTGAGACCTGGGAAGTGTGCTCAGACCCACATAATTTAATAGGCTGAGAGAGTTGGGGTTGTGTAGCCTGGAGAACAGAAGGCTCTGGAGAGACCTTGTTGCTGCCTTTCTATATATAAAGGGGGCTTATAAGAAAGACGGAGAAAGACTTTTTACCAGGGCCTGTAGTGACCGGACAAGGGGCCAGTGGTTTTAACTGAAAGAGGGTAGATTTAGACTGGTTATAAGGAAGAAATTTTTTACAATGGGAGTGGTGAGAAACTGGAACAGATTGGCCAGAGAATTTGTGGATGCCTCATCACTGGAAGTGTTTAAAGTCAGGTTGGACAGAGCTTTGAGCAACCAGATCTAGTGAAAGATGTTTCTACCCATGGCAGGAGGGTTGGACTAGATGATCTTTGAAGGTCCCTTCCAACCCAAGCCATTCTATGAATATGCTCCAATAAAACTGGGAACGTTTCAGAAGTAGAAGACTTTTTTTTTTTTTTTTTTAATATCTGCTTTGATCTCAGGCATTTAAACCTCTAATTTCTGAGGAAGCACACCTTACCTACAGGGTCCCAGCATAGCCTACATAGCTGGGCAGGTGGTGTGCACTCCAGCTGCAAAAGTGACTAAGATTCACGGAGATAGATAAGCAAAGAGGGATACTGTATGGAGCGAGCTGGTTTATGGCCTTTGTCTTTGCCCCACAAAACTTTTACGTCTATTTTTCATTAAATGGTAGAACTAGGAATAATCCTATGTAGCATTGTTACCATCTCATCTTCGTCAGTTTTACAAAAGGCTTGAACCTTTAAAGAACAGCTGAATGCCCCTAATGGTCTGTGGATCCTAACTGGATGGAACAGCCACGGTTTTCAGCTGTGACACGGACTGTCTAAACTCTATAGGGTGACATAATTTGAGTTTCAGTATTGTGAGTTAGCATTAGATACCTCTGCAATGTTTGTGTTTTCTTTGAGTCAGTGCCCTCAGATACTTAAGCTGTCATATGTTTTCTGTAACAAATATCTAATCTTGTGTTTGGATTCTATTTTGTGGGCTAGATGCCTGAAATCTAGGCAGATGTTGCATTGCCTCGGTCTGTGAGCACCTCGGCCCCTTTCTGGACCTTCCTGTGGGCAACAAGGTCTTTGTTGGAACACTTGGAAAGTGCTGAGCACTTTTGCTGAAACTGCAGTGCCTTTTGTCCTCCTCACATCTCTGGAGTTCATTAAGATTTACCATGTAATTCTTGAAAGCTGAATCTGGACCTCAGTCTCCACAATGGAATATGGCTAAAGATTAGAAATACGCTTAAATTGTAAAGCTTCCAGGAGCTGAAATCTAGGGACTTCATTCAGTTCCATCTTTAATGCTGAAGAAGAAGCCAGCGGCAGCAGAACTTATGTTCCAGATCTCAGACTAAGAATGTGGTCTTGGCACTTAGACCAATGCCATTTGTATATACATAAACAGAGAAAATATTGATAGGTTTATGTATTCATAATTATTTCACTAAGACACTAGGAAGCCATGTTTATAGGCATTTTTCAGTTTATAACCACACTTTTAAGAATTTCCTGTCTTTTGTTTTAGCCAGGCACATGGGACTATTTTAATGCAGTTTTATTTGTGTGTTCTGTTTCCTTCACATTTTTGTTTGAGCAGAAGGGATGGGGATGATAAAGCAGTCTCCAAGAAAGGTTTACAAAGTTTATGAAGCTAGGCTGTGGCAATTCCCCTCTGTGCACTTAAGACAACCATAAAAATGCATACCCCATATTTTGAAATGTTATTATGACTTATTATGTAAACAGATGATGATAAAACATCGTTAGTCATTATTCAAACACAATACATCATAATTGTTTCTTTGGAGACACTATGCATTTCTGTTGTGGGCTTTATTTACAAGATTCACTGTAAAAACTTCACAAGGATACTTACTGTGTCCTCCCATCATCACATTTCAAAAATAATGATCTCAGCCTCTGACCATGTAAACTCTGAAACAAAAGAAGAGTCCAATTGTCTTCTTGTGTAAACAAGGCTTGTTTACAAGGTTAGGCCTTCACCAGTAAACCTTGTTTGTAATATGCATTATGATTACACAGATTTTCAGGCTATACATGTGAAATCACAGTCAATGCTGGTTCCAAAACATTTAAACCAAACAAGACAATTTATTTGATGTAAAACCGTAAGAACCACTACCATTACCGCTTTGTTCTTGTATTCTGGGTAGGGAATAAGCTTACAGGTATCTTCTCTTGGGATTTTATTATCTTCCCTGCAGTTAGTGAATCCATAAGCGACCCCTGTAAGGGAAGAAAGGACTCTTGGGTAGCTCCCAAGATTGCGTTATGTCCCAGATTCAGAGTCTGTGACTCTTGAGTAGGATTCATTGCCACAGATTGAATAGGATTCATTGCCACTAATTGAACCCAAAATTTAGATGTATGCCTCTAGGGTATCTATATGCGGACTAGTTCCCATCCAGGGTTCAGATGGGTTGTTGAAATACAAGAGCATTTGAAATGTCTTAGGATACCTGCTTTGCCTCCAGTTGCCACACCAGGAAATCTCAGTTAGAGTCAGTCCTGTGTTCTTTCTGTCAGCTTTGTGTGCTTCAAATGGCACTAGAAATGTAGGTTTAGACAACAGTATCAACCCAATAGTTAACAAAAGTGTAGAGAAATGCTTGGCTTGCCGTAGAGTGGGCACCTATGTGTGGTCAGCAGAATCCCAGAGAAAGATAAGGCAGGAGATACATGTTTAGTCACCCCAGCAAATGCAGGGATTGGGACAATGCTGGCTCAGTAAGACAATTTTGGTTAAAGGCATGAATCTTGGATACTTGTAGACATCTCAGATAGGATTTTGTTGGAGTCTTCCTGGTCTTCAAGATTCCTCCCTAGTTTTTATCTGATCCCATCAATGTTTAATTTTCTGTCATTAAATTTCTCCAAAAGTGAGCTTCTAGGCATGCACAGAACTAACTGTCCATGTCCACAGCCATTTGGAAGAGAGGATTGTGGTACCTCAACATTTTTCCAGTAGCTTTGCAATGAGATGATCTCCTCTGTGCTGTGAGAGGACTCTCCAAACCTCAAGGTTTCAGCTGCTGTCGGTGTCTCGCTGAATAATTAAATCTGCATAGGGAAACAAAGGGGATATTCTCTCAGAAACAGACTCACTGACGTAATGGTTAGAGACATGTCTCAGTCTTTGCTCAGAAAAAAAATGGTGGGTCCTTGCAAAATGGAATAGCTCTAGCAGGAGGGTGTGCTGCCATTGGTGATCTTTTGATGCCAGATGATTTAAGGTATATTATTAGCATACAGGGTGGGACCCAAAACTCCTTTGGCAAATGAGGGCACTGAACCCTACTTTTCTACAGCCTGGGTAACTTTTCTATTCACGCAGAGAGGGGAAAAGGAAAGGAAAAGCTCAGAGGCTCCATTTCTGCTTTCTTGAAAGAAAGGTCAGAGTCCCAAGGAAAGATGAGCTCTTAAATCTCCTCTGTGTGCCTAGCTCATGGGTTCTGATGGAAGCTTAGGTGCTGAAACAGGACTTGGGAACATAACTTTGGTTGGATTTGCAATTCTCAGCTTATTTTCTGGACAGAAATCGTAAAGTCAGAGAAGAGCATAGTTAGTGGCATTTCTTTGCCTTTTCTAGATTTCACCTCATTGGCACTTGTGCCAGTGTTAATTTTGTGGGGCCAGAGAGAGTAGACCTGCTTGTTCAAGCAGAAATACACTAAGTAACTTCTTGACTAGGGGTGGCTATGCCACACCAGGCGAGGGACCATGCTGAGCTAGTGAGCCGCTGAACTAGTGAGCCACTGGCCACGTAGAAATGTCAGTGCAGTATTATCTAACGGACCTTAGTGGGCTTTATAGAAGAGAAATGAAAGCCTCTGTTTTTCAGAAAATGCCTAAAGAGATACTGATGGTTTCATAAATATTTGAGACTCACCTATTGCTTTTCCCAGCTTTTTCCATTTCTCTATATAAGCTTATAAATACCTTTAAAGCCATTTGTACTGAAAACATCTCCATGTGGTTATCTTTGTTAATGCAACTTACAGCGATGTGATCTTATGCACATTGTCAAGTTTGTCATTAGTTCTGCACTCCTGAAAGAAAAATCAGTATTTCTTTCTACAGCAAAGAGGATGGTTCTGATTTGTGTGGTTTGGGAATCTGAAAAATGTCATCCAGCATGCTGTAAAGACAGGGAATCCTGTCTTTAACAAATCTGTGTTAGTATCATAAGAGATAACAAAGAAAATGCAAGGAAGGAATTCTGGGGTTCAGAAGGACAGATTTGTATTTACATGCACTCCAACAATTGTTTTGAGATTAATTTAGAACACCCAGGTTTATGTTCAATTTAAATTCAATTTAAATTCAATTTAAATTGCAAGGAGTTTCTCATATTTTAACACAGGATGAAGGAGAAAATAAGTCTCATTTTATATGCACGTGTGCACGCACACAGATGCACAAAAGGACACAGACCATTTCAGAAATGATAGTTTCCTCTCAGTCTAATTAGGTGAACTGAATGTGGTTATGTTGTTGTAGTTCTCAGGGCTCTAATTGCACATAAAAACTTCCAAATCATAACGCATGTGGTATTTCCATCAAAAACAAAAGGAGAATTATTAAAATGTGGTGGGATTTCATGTAATATTGGCAGACAGCTTAGATGGCAATAATTTAACACTTGCACCATGAAATTAAAATTTACATTCACTTGGTGCAATTCTTGAGACCAAGAGCAGACAGTTGTATTTTTTTTAATAAGAGCAGGGAGATTTAATTACTTCAGTTTAACTAGAAAAGCCTTTCCATTGCTTGATGACAAAGGCAATAATGCTGGCACAAGTTTGCAGATACTTTGTGAGCCTACTTTTCACATTCTCCATAGCTCTGCTTTAAGGCATCCAGCTTTCTGAAGGCCACAAACCACCATATAGATTCTTCCACAGATTCCAAGCAATGTGTGTAAATTCCAGCTGCCCATAAGTAATTTTTTTGAAAGGCAAGTATTATGGCTGCTATAAACATTTGAAGTAAGTTGCCAAAATCTTCAGCATTGTGTCTTTCTGCACAGAATGTATACAGATTATACTACCATTTCTTCTCACAGATTCTTCCCTTTTGCAACAATTCCTGCTGTATTGTGTTACTGTCTGTAAAACCAATACTAAAGAAGTGAACCGTAACTCACCAGACACAAACTACAAAAATACATTTGATTTATGTTGCCGTGAGGTCTGGTAGGACAGAATTACCAAGTTTTTATCCAGAAACAAGTTTTTTCCTGACAGTTGAAAGAAACTTTTAGCGAGAATGCTATCCTGAGGCTACATATACGTCTACCTTAAGGTATATATAAGTAATTAAAATAAGCATCTTCTACACTTGGCCAGACCAAGATGTAAAGGGACAGATGGAAGGCCTCTTTTATATCCTGGCAGAGTGATTTGATAAGAGTTGCTCTATGCAAGTTGGTAGGAGGGGAACAGAGAATGAGGCTTTGACAGGTAACAAACACGTGTACTGGAGACAAGGAAGACTGCAAATGTGGGAGAACTGTTAATTAGGGCAAAACGGGAAATTAATTCTAGGCTAATATTATATCATACACATGCCTTTGCTTAATTAGTTAGGGAACTTTTAAAATCTTTTTCCCTGGATTTGGACATTTGTTTTCTTTAAGAAAGAATAAGCAGTAGATGTGTCTTGGTTTCATTATCTCAGTATTACAGGGGCACATTGTCACAGCCCAGGAATACATCCTCCCTTTACTGTCTGCATGATGCCTCTGAAACAGTAGATTAGGAGTTCAGTGCAGTGAAAATTATCCACATCTCTTTATGCTTTATGATCATCCACTGATCTGAATTTAAGGGCTAGACACAACTCTCAGGGGTGGGAGGGAGGGGAGGAGAAAGAGAAATCCTCCTAAAACCAACCTTTTTGTATTTACACTTGAAATGGAAAATACAGATGTTGCAGAAGTACACATCTGGGACATGGTTTCCATATTTTTGACAGAGACTAATTTTCACCGCTTTTTAGCTAAGTGGCTTAAAATCAACTTCTTCCCACTGCCTGAAACTCTGAGAGTTTTTGAAATAAAATCATGTGAATACATTTGCTGATCTTGCAGACTATGCTGTTGTACTTATTTCCTTTCTCTTCTCCCCAGAAGCTTTGCAGGATTCTTGTCTGGGTTATAGGGTTTAGGCTGTTTTCTTCTTTCACCACTGTTCCAATGCTCCATTTGCAAAGTGTTTAGATTATAGCAGACGCGAACTTCCTCTGTCTCAGAGCCAGCCATGAATCAGGCTGAGAGCTGGGACCACTGGCTGTCAGAGGACCCTGAAAAGCTGCAGCTTAAAAATAACAAGTGTTTGACAGCTCGGTTTACAAAACAGCAGATTGTGGCTATATTGTACCATGGAGCTACATATGACATAATAACTAGGGACTTAAAGTTATTTAGTCTTTTTCCTCTCGCCATAATTTCCAATAAATAAATCTCTCTGGGACAGGAGGTCTGGTGAGTTGTACAATGCTTGCATTTTCCTCACCACAGCTTGTCCCCTCTCTTCTCTATTTTACACGTTAAAAAAACCCTCAGTGCCTGGTAATCACAGTTCTATAACATTTCCTGTTGAAAGAGACAGACTAATGTAAAGGTAAATACATACAGTTTTGTTTTTTTTATTAGTCAAGGTATTCATTATAAGTCTTCCGATCAAAATCTCTTTAGAAACTTCTTAATGGACAGAGCTTAATATTGTGCAGTTGGAGTGGAACCAAAATCAGGGTCAGAGTTTGCATAAATGTGATTCATGTGCACTGAAAAAACCTGAAGTTAATAAAATGTGACTACTGGAAAGTTCTTTCTCCAGACATAAAATATGATGGAATGAATGAAAGAACGACTTTACATTAACACATTTGCTTGGACAGAGCTTAATATTGTGCAGTTGGAGTGGAACACAAGCAATTATTTTTGAGGTTTTAAATGGCGCTTTTGAAAAAGAGCTATGCTCACAGGATTCCTGTGAGTTTTATGTTTCAAAATCAGTGGTCAGAGGTTGCATAAATGTGGATTCATGTGCACTGAAAAAACCTGAAGTGAATAAAATGTGACTACTGGAATGTTCTTTCTCCAGACATAAAATATGATGGAATGAATGAAAGAACGACTTTACATTAACACATTTGCTAAAAGCGAACTAGCTATTTTTGCTGCATTCCCTTTTGAATAAAAAAATGGCAAGAAATGCCAACATTTCTTGATCTAATTTTCCCTTTACTAATATTTAGGCTTTCAAAGAAACCCGAGGGATATGCTTGCTCAATTTCCATTAGACATTCAAATCCCTTTGCTTTTGAAATCCCATGTCTAATTTCTACTTCATTTTTTCTTTGAAGACCTTGATTCTTCAGAGTCTCTTTACACTAAGTTTTACTGTAACCTTAAAATAGATATATTGAAGTTTTGGGATATATTTTACAGGTAAATCTGCAAGAGTCTAGGCTTAAAAATATTTATACTTTCTTCCTCCTCTTCTTTGGAAAACAGGACACTGGATATAATAGACTACATCCACAAAGGTTGTATTGCATAATACAGGCATGGATTAATTTTAGTTTCAGCTATCTTCAGTTGGGTTAATCATCTTAGCCTCCATCTGTAGTCTATGAAGAGAAACAGGCCTTATTAGGGCATGGTTTCTCTGACCTATTTTAAGTGTGTCCTTTAGGATGACATGAATACAACCTGAACTCCAGTGCCTACACTGAATAGATCTCCACTGACTGTCAATGGAACCCAGGATGATTAATTGTGCTGTCATCTACACTGAGCCAGATTATTTCTACTCTTAAAGCTGAAGTGTCCTTAAAGTCTATGAGAATCTTCAGCCTTGAGCTGAGCATTTTCAGCTTCTCATTGCCACGAATATCGAAATGAAGGGCACCTAGAGGTATTAGTTGATCCTTTCAGAAGAACCACAGTGATCCATAGGGTTTAGGCCCCGTCTCTTAACATTTGTGGAGTTGATATAGAGCAAGAAAACATGTCTTGAGGTTCTGATGCCTATGTATAAAATGGATGGGTTAACTGGATGTCTACAAGGATAGTAGTATAGATGTAGCTTTCAGATTTGGTAAATGCAGAAAATAACCCGATTATGTGAAGGCAAGGGGCTAACTCTAACTTGACTTAGTTTTCTGACTCTAAGAAATTACCCAAACCTTGAAATCTTATCTGAGGATATGAGCTCAATTATGTTTCAAGGATAGGACTGAAATGCCCTTTCTTTGACACTTTCAGCTTCGGGTAATGCTCGATTAACTTGACAGCTTCTATACATCTGTTAAAAATTGCCCAAAAATATTGCTACTATTGCAGGCTTATAGAGTAAGTCTGACTAGCTAATTAGGACCAGCTATTTTTATAAGTTATCTGGATGTTTAAGAAATGTGGTACTTAATATGCTCTTGCAGTTTTATAGCCGCGTCCAACTTCCACTAAAGTAGCTGATGTGATTTAGTGGCCTAAATACTTTCGCAGATCTAACCCCTGGACTCTCCTCCTGCTTAAATTCACTGGGATTTTTGTAGTCAGTACCTCTGAAAGTGGTTTTAAGTGCTTGTGTACTAGATTAAAGTACTTGAACTTAAAGTATTGGGTATAATCTGTCTATATTTGAGTTTGCTTACCCGTATAAGGAAATAAATAATGCTTACCTGTATTTTTGAAGTCCAGTAAGGGTTATGATATACTCTGAAATGTTAATAGTAGATTATCTGTCTTGAATACAGTTGATACAACAGTAAAAAGCCACACCAAAACCAAAAGGAAACAAAATAGTTTCTAATAGTTAATTTTTTGCTTTTCTTGCTTAGAATCAAATTATTTTCAGAATACATTTTAAAGGCTTTCTTTAAATAAAATTTTGAATGAATAAATTTTATTGATTCTACTCAATAGTTCATGTCCTTTTCTATCTCTGTCCAAGGCCTGCATTCATTTCTTTATAATATTTTGTGTAATGAGTTAATTTTTGTTTCCCTAGCTTTACATTTGGGAATGTGGTTTTAAAAATAATTCTTCCTATCCATTTGGAGAGAAACAATCTATAAATATATCTATGCACTCACAAGGTTTTAGTACTTGACAATTTTATTAAAAACAACAAGTACACTCAGTCTTAGCACTGTTTCTAAGATGTTACTTACCCTTGTCTGTGAAATATCAGCAAAGCAAAATGAGACATTGGGGTTTCAATTTGCCAAATGTAAGACATTATAAAAACAATTTTTGCCGTACAACATATTTATGAAGAAAATGTACTTCAAGAATAAGAAGTCAGAAAAACTGGCACATTTAGAAACAACTGCAATAGAAGTTCATTTCTTATGAACATTCAAAGTCATTCTATTTCCTGTTTTTTCCCAATCTTTATCAGAAAAAATAATTGCTGCTTCTCACAAATTTTTTTTACAGCTTTTAAGCACCTTTTATATTGCTAGATTTAACTTGGAAATGAAAAGCAATTATTGGAATTTATTTAGTTGACCTTTTTTTTTTGACTAACTTTGGTCATCTAAAAATAAGGCTTCTAGTTCAAACTAGTCTGCTAGCTCTTCTTGTAGTCAAAGAGAGACAGGCACCTTGAGAAGAGCAGTGCAGCTTCCTGGTCTTTGATAACTGCAGAGACTGGATCACCCAGCTTCTGAGTCACTCGTTTAGGTCAGAAGAGTCCAACCAGTCGCTGACAAGTGAAAGTAAATACAATAGTTCCTAGAAAACAAAACCCCACTCAAAATAGTAATTCCACTGAATCTTCTACTGAGGCATTAAGCACTGAACCTAACAGGCATTGGATGCTTTCTCCCCTCCTTGGAAGCTAATTCTTACACAGCTTAACCTTCCACAGTGGCCACCTTCCTGAACTGAAGTTAAATGGCCCCTGAGTTTCTGTTTTTTCTAGAATTACTTTTTATTTGTGTCTATTTTTTTTTTGTCTGTTGTTTTTCTTTTGTAAAAAGAAAGAAACAACTCTCAAGACCACAAATCAGGAAGAGGAGAATCATCCTTAATCTGCTCATTTTGGTAGTGAGAATAAACTACTGTGGTCATTAAAAATATTTTTAAAAAAATCAAGGTAATATAAAGTTCTTTTCCTTTAAGTGGTTCATAGGAGCAGCTGCACTGAGAGGAAAAAAACCCTAAACCAAAAACAAAACCCCAAGACTTTGGGAAGAGAGAAATCAGGAGAAAAATAACACAAAAATAAACAATCATCTCTTAAATTTCCCTCCAGTAAAACAGCTTTGAAAGGGGGGGGACATGGGTTAGATTTCTGTTAAATTCATTAACCTTGAGAATGTCCATAGAAGCCATAGGATAGGTTACCCAGGACATTGAACTAGGCCTCAAATCTTTCCCAGGGTAAAGCTTTTCCAGCACTTGCAGCATGATGTCAATGCAAAGCTTTTCCTAAACTTCCTGGAACAGTTACAGGCAAATCACTGGAGACACAAAAAATATCTGGGGCCTCAGCCAACAGCATTCCTCTATGAATGCTGGTATCTCAATTTGCTCTTTATTTTTCTTAATTGGCATTATGCAATTTCAAAGATTTACAGCCAGCTAGACTAGGAAAAATAAAATAAAGCAAGGCCAGAGCTGAAAGTGACAGCAACCCTTTTACCACATAGTGGACATAATTTTCTACTGCAAACTCAACTAGTTTACAACAAAATCTCCCCTTTAATCTTCTGTGATGTTGCAAAAAGTCATCAACCTCCCAGATTATATCTTATCTGTGGCTTGTATAATGAATGTTTTAATCCACCAGAGCAACAGAATAAACCATAATTACATATATTTTAGACTGAGGGTATGTTTCCTTAAAAACGTATCCTATTTTAGCATGAAAATCTCAGCTTCTTAAAACAAACAATCCATAGACTACATGATCATTACTCTATATTTTGTGTATGTTGTCAAACCTTCCAATAGCATTTTAAAGAAGTACCTCAAAGTACTGCTGTTGTGAAACCTATTGTAGATAATCTATGTAATCATGAACAACTGACTCTAAAAGGGGAGGTTATAAAAGGCACAGAGGGCAGTTAAACATGTAATTGTCTTTGGGAGATAATGGGAACTGGGCACGTAACTCCCATCTGTACCTCAGAAAATCTCCCCTAAACAGAACTGAGAGCCTGTGGTTATGTAGGATCCACCAAGAGAACAGCAGAGCCTTCTTCGGAGAGCTTTTACCTTGAAAGCAACAGCAGCTCCTTAACAAGTTTCATACAAATGAAGAGGGAAAAGGTGTGTAGATTTGGCCTCATGGGAGTAATTCCTTAACTACTTTCCTGCACTTTGTGCCCCTGATATTATCAGTCTTAAGAAGTAGTCGATGTTAGCAGAGCCTGGGAACTTTCCTTCAGCTCCTTACACATAAAAATATTAATCATTCTGGGTGTAGCCAGCCCCCTGCTCCAGCTGATAATTTACTTCAGTTTTGTTTTGGAATATAATGTTTCCAGCAGTTACAGCTACAGCTAGACCTGGGTCTGATCCCTTAGCCATCTTCACTGGCTTGTTTGTCGGCTGCACTGGAGAGGGGCTGTACATTTGGCTCTAGCTTGTCCGCTCTCAGACTGCCCCTTCCAAGGGACTGAACTTGGTTCCCATCCCTAAGCAACCTTCAGCTAGTGGTGTACTAGCAACACTGGGTTCTTTCTTTTTGCTTGGAAAAATATTCAAGCTTTAGGTTCTCTGCACTTCTCTGCAGAGGATGCTTCTAAAGCCTGAAGATTTTTTCAACTAAACTGAAATCCAGCTCAGTGTTGTTCTTGGGTTTTTTTTTTGTTGTTGGTTTTTGGTTTTGTTTTTTGTTTGTTTTGTTTTTATGATGATCTTCTAAATTTCAGGACTATGCCACCACATGTATGCAGGTGTTCTAAAATATTTAAACATCAAGCATTTAGAAAGATGACCTTACTTTGGTCTCAAAATGGCAATCTTTACATAAACAATAGCAGTATTCTGGAGAAAGATGCCAGATGAAAGGATTTTATAGCACACCGGGATTTTTTTGTTTTGTTTGTTTTTGTGCTGCAGAACTGTCATACAGTCTCAGACGTGGAGCAGTAGTCCACTGTATGAGGTACTCTGTGTACACAAAACAAAAAAGCAGGTCTTGATAAACTCAGCAGAGCTTACTGAAATCCTAAATAAAAGAAAATGTCTTGTAGGGACAACTTCTGCCCTCATTTAGAAACGGTGAATTCATTGTGATCGGTTACCAAATTTGGCCTTAGAAACAGTCCATGTATTTTGTCTGTATATGTCTGGTTTATGTATTTTAACTGTGTTTACTTGACAATAAAGGCAGAGAAGTCTTCCTCTTGAACTCAGTGGAAGTGTTGGCTCTGACCTCTTTTAGAAAAGAAACAGACCAAAAAAGGTGATTGTTATCTGTCTTGAATTCTGTTATTATTTCTAACTTAAATTGTGTTTCTTAACTGCCCTGGGTATAATTGGACTGCATACACAATTATTTTTTTGGAGGGAGAAAGCTCACAAGGTCCACAAATCAATTAGACTCCTGTGAATGCTGAGGGAAATGTAAATCTAGAGAAGTCAATACACTCTGCCACTCATTGCTCATTTTTTTTTAAGACTTGATTGCCTCCAAACCTTCTCAAATGCATATCACAATAGGAAATTGGTATGTGAATTTAAAATACACAGAATTGGCAGGACAAAAAAAAGAAATTTTGGCAAAAAGAAACAATATAGGTAAAAACTGTAAAATATGAGCAGGGGACTGTGAATGAGAATGAGGGAAGGAGTTGAAAGATATGCCAAAGAACTCAGCTATTGCTTTTAAAACTGACATTTTTTCAGTCTTTCCAAATCTGCTTGCTTGCTGAAGGGAAACCCCCATACAGAGGACAAACAATGAAGATTGTTGATGAAAAAAATCAGGGACAGTTGGGAGCTAGACCTGCTGCGGGATTGCTTCACTGCCCTCAGTCCGACTTTTCCAGTCTGCAGCAGTTGGATATGAGCCTCTCTCTGCACCAAGACTGCTGCTAGCAGCTGGAGGGACGCCCTTCCCCCTTCCTCTCCTTTCGCCAACAGAAGAGTCAGTTTTAAATTTGTCAAATGTGGGTGAGAGAGGAAAAAAAAGGTTTTCACTATTTCTAGGCTGACATATAGATGACTAAACTGGGAATCTTTTTTATTTCTAGCAGAAAAACATAGTGACCGATAAATAGTATCTCGGAATTAGAAGGAGTTTTGCTCCGAGTGCCTCCTCCAGAGTGGAGCTTTGCAGATGCACCAGACTCTGAAGCAGTAGATTAGAAGCATGATGAAAGGGTAGGGTTTTGCAGAAAACCAGTTAGAGAACGAACTGAGTATTACCGATTTCAAACAAATATATGATATGGTGGTGTTTCTGAAGGCTGAGAGAAATGTAATCTGCTGGTTTCTTCAGCTGAGGCTTAGTGATGGCAAATACCCCGTCATGGAATGCAGAGGGGAGAATAAAAAAAGTTGTTGTGCTGTAACTCACCACTTGTGAATTAACACCATAAATTCTGATGCCTGCTAGACACATCCAGATCCATGGGTGAGCGATTCATAAAAAAATAAAAACCCACCCAATTATTTTTCTCCTTTTTTTCTTTCAATGACTTATCTGTATGCTTAACACAGTGTTCTGGGTGAACATTCACTTTTTTCCTTAATTAATTTATAATAAGGTTCTTTGTTTTCAAGTTCCAAAGCAAGCTGTAAATGGATTTGAACTCCTGTGAAGCCATTAGAAAGCATGTGACATTCAAAATTCAAATTGGTAAATTAAGCATCAATGTCACAGCATAGCATATATATTTTTTTAATGATGACATGCATTATTACTAAAATTACAGTTACTATGAGAATATTAGTAATTATACAGACACATCTCCTCCTGTGAATATTCTATAAAATCCATTCAGAAGTTCAGTTTTGGCATGTACGTGTTCCTTGTTACAACAGTCATAAGTTCACTTGTTCTGAAGTCATAAAGAAAACTTGGTGACATCTAGTCTATCCCTTTGTATAACATTGCACATAGGCTCTTTATGACTAATATTTCACGAAGGTGAAGTTTCCTGTGTGGCTGTAGCATATCTTTTAGCAGGACATGCTGCCTTAATGTCAAGACAAGCAGTAGAGCAAAAGAATTTACAGGCACTACCTTGCCTTTGAAAGGCTTCACTTCACATTTACAATCTCCCACTTGGTAACGCCAGGGCATCCTCTTGCTTGGCATGTTCAGGCTACAAAATGACGTGAGAGGCAGGCATATTCTTTGGGAACAAACCTCCCAACAGCACCCGTGATCTCAGTCAGGATTTAAAATAAGAACTGCACAGGACTAAAGCCAGTGTAGAAACCCACAAGCCAAGGAGCCCTGCACTTAAAACACTTAAAAAGTGAGTAATGCTCCCTAGTGAATAAGGTTCCTGAGCGAGCACAGGCAAGAGACATGGGGCTGAGCAGAGGGTTTTGCAGGGTGTGCTTTTCCTTTAGGACTTGTGGCACATTTAGCACTCCTTTATTATCTTAAAGTTCTTTCTTTGCTTTTTCTGGTAACAGAAAACATTTCATATCTTTCCTCAAGAGAGCACCTTCCCTTGTTATTACTTCGACTTACAAATATGAAATGAATGTTGCCCAAATCCTTGTATGTACCAAGTTACGTTGAACTTCCAGAGGATCTTGGTATGTGTGGGAGGAGATAATTCCATTGTTTGGAGGAAAAAGTATTTTGGTAGCATAAAAGAGTCACAGTTGATTCTTTGGCATAACTTAAAGCTAGTGTCAGCTGCAGGTCAAGACACATATAAGGTTTTCTTAAATGATACTAATTTTACATTGCTATTTTATCCTTTGTGCTCTTACCACAAACTTAAAGCAGCTTGTAGACGTCTCTAACACTGGGACACCTATGCCTTCCTTCTGCGATGTTTTGTTGCCTCTGTTGATTTAGACCTACATCTGAGTTGTTATCCACTGTCAACTTTTCTCACTCACACATTTATTCATGCTTTAGGTACATTCATCTCTGGACATTGTAGATATGTTATCTACTTTTCATAGACAAACATACCCTCCCCCCCAACCTAAAACCAACATGTGAGCAGAAATATCGAAAAGGCTGTGGCAAGTTGCTTTGCAGGTTGATACCTATCCTCACAAGACAAAAAAGTGTATGGAAGTATTCTTTCACTGAAGCTCTCTGAATGAATCTCTCTCTAGTATGATCTCTGTTCCTAGTTTGCCTTGGTTTTCCTGCATGAGACTGCATATGCTCTCTCACTTTCGGCATGTAAACACATTTTTATCAAAATAACTTCTCAACACTTTTTCTCAGTTGTTTGATATTTAACTTAAATGGAATTCTGAAATTATCTAAGCCATATCATGTAAGAATCTCTGCCATAAAATACCTTAACATCTATATCGTCTTCTACAGCTGCTCTTTAAATCTAGGATGGGGATACTGGATGCTGTATTTGTTGATGCTCATTCTGTCACTATCTATTCTCTCTCAGTTCTGGAATAAACTCAGTTGGATCCCAAGTTTGCTCCCTTTCATGTCAAAATAGGAAAAGTCAGAGTGGGAACACTAGAAGATATGTCCCTCTTGTGTCAGCTTTGCTGTTATGGGAATCAAGTAACTGCGGAGGTCTACCATAGAGCTACAGGAAACTCTCTTCTATAAACTGGAGCAAAAATACTTGCCATAGTCCAGGCCCTGAAACAAACTGAACATTCAGCAAAAGATGACAATTTTCAAGGTGGAGTCAGGAGTGGAAAGAAAAGATTGCAGATTTTGCATCTTTGCTGGACACCTTGAAGCAGGTAATGAAGACTGATACTATACAGATATGTAAATCGCTAGTTTGGTTGTAAGGAAAATTGCCAGATCCAGGAAATGTAGTTCACTTTGTTGCTGCAAGAGTCTGTTGTTCCACCAAAACTGTGTGTAATGGAGAATTCAGTGTTATTGCTGGCATTTAAACTGACTGGATTTCTTTTTTCAGCCTTCAGCAAGGTGTGATTATTAGCTTGATCAGTAAGCAAGGATATAAATGCTAAAAAGGTTTTCCAAATAAATAATCTCTTTTTGGTCATTGTATTGCTCCAAGTCACATAAAAAATACATTGTAGAAGTCCTCATCCAGTCAGCTTGTGCTGTATTACAGTGAATAAACTTCTAAGCAGAGCATTCATATTGCCAGTCTCATAAAAAGTAAGCATATAATAAATATGATAGACCAAGCAAAGGACTGAAAATCCCTGCAATTTTGAATCCTGCTGCCTAAAGTTTTACTTGTGCACCTGCACTTTGGAAAACATTCAGGTTTATTTTTAGGTGAATACCAAAGAAAAGTTCTGTATTCTTACTTCTTTCCTCTGTCTTATTCAGCCTGACGTGGACTTTCATGTTCTTTTGCACATAAAACTCAGCAATTTTTTTACACCACAGACAAACACTGACCTTTATTTTAACTGAAAATGGTGTCAAAAATCCTAGTTCCTTATGTTTCTACTGTATGTCTCACAGGTTTAAAATTTTTTATATATGAAATGATGAGTGTTTTTCATCCACCTTTCCCACTGAGAGGGTAACCCAATGAGAGGGTAACCTCGGAGACTGTATGTCTGTGTTGACAATATTTAAAGCATATTTCCTTCCTTGGGATATTTGTCTGTAGGCAGATTATTATTGAAATGTCTATCCTAATGTCTCATTTGTGTATCAGTCTGCAAGCATGCAAATTATTACCGACACTATTACTTTGACAGACTAAGACCATGCTAGTCCTGTCTTGAATTTATTTCAAGACCCACTGCAAGTTTTTTGGCAATTAGAAGCATGTTTGTATTCAGATAAGTTAATGATTAGTAGTAGTGTGGGGATTTCTCAAAGTGACCAGATTCCTCAACATATTAGATACAAGAACAGGCCATCAGGGAAACCAGTGGAGTACTGCATACAGGCAGGTTATTTGCTTCAGATTACCTGAAAACTAATGAGTTATGTGATGGGAAGGTACTACCTGAAAGCACTGCTCTCATCAAGTAATAGTCCTCAGTTGAATCAAGGACAACTCTACTAGAAATCTGTCCTGCTGCCATGGTAAAAGCTAAAATTTATACCCAGGAGTGAAGATCAGCACCAAAAAGTCTACTTTTACCCCTCTAGCTGTTCCTTGGGATACCATTCTCAGCAGTGTTGCTTCATAGTCCTCAAGGGGGAGATGCAGATTTACCTCAGCCTTTATCAGGCTTGTATTTACATTTACAAAGGACTTTTTTTTCCTTTTTTCAGTATCACTTTTTGCCCAAACTCCTCCATCATGACTCCTCTTTTTGATTAAATATTCCTTAATTTTATATGGCCCTTACAGAGCCACAGCAAAGGAGCATTTAGATTTAAATAGTTTTGGAAAGCAGGTCAGTTTTCTATCCATTTGCTTCTTCCCACTGGGCCCACCAAGCTGCCTTCCTGCCTGAGGGGGTCTGGTGTTAGACCTCTGGAAGAATCAACTTCCCATAGTCAGGTTTCCTATGGAGACTTGACTTCCCCGAGGAAACAGGGAGAGAGCACTCATGAAGTAGAGAAACCATGTTATTCTCTGCTGGAGGGACTCAGAAGAGTGACAAGTGCTGCTGGTAAAGCACTTTGTCAGCTCAGAGCTGCCCCATTGATGGCTGTGCCCGCGTGCATCCTGCAGCAGGAAAACTGTCTTGCTCTCTGAACGCATCCGCGGTAGCACTCTGCACTGGGGAAGCGCGTCGCTGGCATGCGTGTGTCTGGTAATGATGCAGCAGCCTGCTTTCAGAGAGACCTTGTGCACTTGCAGAGACGGACAGAGCAGAGCTTTGGCACTCATCCAACCCCAGAAGTGACAAGTGGTTTCCCCACGGCAGGTGTCCTTTCTGCCCTGCCACCTCTTTCTCCCATTTAATTAGGCTTGCTCACGGGTACTGAATATTTTGTCTTCTGTTTTTGCATGCTAGCATTTCAAGACATTGTCAGGACCAATAAGACTTTGCATCTGCTTCATTGGTCTATCCTGTAACTTCCCTTGGGGAGTAAAGTCAGAATTCTGTCGGAGATTTCCCTTGCAGCCTTACTGTTGGAAGTTGGTCAGGGCTCAAGGACTTTTAGAGCTGCACATGGGAACCTGGGGATATAATGAAAAGGTTGCTTCAGTATTCACCTGTTCCCATTAGCATTAAAAGTACTAATGTCTTGTCATTTTCTGGCCTCCTTGGGTTACTTCTATTGTGTCTGTCACTGTCTGTATTATTTCTTCTTTAAATATAAGAAATGAATAAGTTTTGTAGGACTCATCACATTTTATTCAGCCAAGAAGGCAGTTTGTGTCCAGCTAATAGAAGTATTTATTGTAAGGGTTATGCATTCTCTTTAAGTACCTAGTTTCAAAGTGTGGAAGTTTTCTCAGACTGAACAGCAATGTCCTAGGCTGAACGCTACAAGAACCATGTCTGCTGTTCTCTCTTTATGCCTATAGTGTTGCAGCTGGCACTAATAACTAACAGCAGCCAGAAGGTAATAAAACACATAAGGAAAAATGAAAGCTGTTCTTGTGACAGATTTTGAAGGAGAGGTGGTCTTTCTTTACCGTTCTAACATTTCATCAGTAAGAAAGCATCTTTCTAGATAGTTCATTAAACTAAAAATATCCTAAATGGTCAAGGTTTTGGGCCCTTCAGGTATGTGAGAGATCCTTAATGACAGGCTGATTTTTACTGTTGGTAACAGACATGGGGCTGCCAAAATGGTAAAGACTGAAATCACATGAACCCGCATAGTTACCTAGGAATTGTTGATCTTTCTAAATGCTATTCCCCTGGGTATTGGTAAAAACTCATATGCTGAATAGGTTGAATTATTCAACTCCGTATGTGTTGCAGGTGAATCTAATAAAACCACACACCTAATGTCTAAGGCGGTTCAGAGATAGCTACATAAACATTAATGAACTGCTGTGGCTAATGACCAATTTCTGGTATCTATCGCTCAGCCTCCCCTTCTCTGTGGTGTTACTTCCTTCACCGAAGCAAGGTAACATCTAGATGTACACTGAAGTGACAACCACACGAACCACAGGAGCAGAAATACAGCTACTTTCAAAGACAGGAGGTTTAATATATAGGCCTTTAAAGGGTTTTGATCCCAATCAGCAAAAACCCCAGTGCTTTATGAAGGAATGGTTTTATTCCTAAAGTAAAGGATACAGAAATCCAGCTAACCACCAGTTTCATGAGTTCTTAACTTAGCAAAACTATCAAGGCAGACAGAAGTCAGTTTCTATTTTGTTAGGCTAATTCTGAACCACCAAAAAACTCACCCCAAAAGCCCTAAACAAACAAAAGAGAAATTTTTGACATAATGCTGAAAAAATCCCAATGACTTCAGAAATATTAAAAAAGAGGGCCATGTCAGGGAAATTCTGTTCCTAAAGCAATATTTTTTAAAAAAGTTTTCAAAGAAACAAACAAAAAATGGATATTTCAGTATAGTGTTGGCTTAGTAGCTGAATAACTCCTATTGCTTTTGCCTCTATAAAATGGATGGTTCCTCTACAGGTTTGCTATGCAGGCTATGTAACACGGTGACGTGTCCCTAGATTCGGAAGAGTAACACCTGCCCACACTACCTGTCTTTCAAACAAAGAGCACAAATGGACTTTATCTCATGTCTGTGAAATGCTGCTCACCAGCTGGGGAACCAGACAGTAGTTTTGGGTGATGCATATATGTCAGCTGTGAACTCTACCATCAGATGAACTGTCTGTTAATTACATATAAACCTGTAAACAACTATTGGATGATTGTAGACTTAAATCATTAATATTGAGCAAGGCAAGATTCAAAGAAATGGCTTTCATGTGAAAGGTTACAGAATTCACATAAGCCAAAAGAATGGTTGTCCTACAGGATGCTGATTCTGTTTGTTTGTCTTTTTCCGTTTCTATTGATGGGCAGAATTCCTGGAAGGCTTACACTTTTTAGGCGTTTTAGAAGACCGATGTTTTCTAACACTAACCAACTGTTTCCTTTTCAAAATTACAGCAGTTCCAACACTGACTTATTTTTCTTGTTTCAGTTTTTAAGAAACAGTTCTTACATTATCACCAAAGCTATAGGCTGCATTGCTTGTATTCATAAAAAAGAAAAAAATACAGGAACCGATTTTCTTTCTTTTACTGACCATCTATTTCCTTGACTATTAAGAATGCAATACTTTCCGTTGAAAGTTAAGGAAATATGTTTCCTTTTATAGAAATCCGTATGTTAATTAAGGAACTGCTCTAGAAAGAAGCTCTTTCTATACTGTAAAATTCCAAAGCAATTTCTTCATCAGAGCCCTCACTTTTGGAAATTAATTCTAGTTACATGCCTAGGAAACTATTCAAGGTATAACAGTCCTCTAGCCAACAAACTTGACAGTATCCATTTAAATATACAAACAAAATATGTTCCTGATGAGAGAAGAACTTGTTTGCTAACTTCTATTCTGGAATACATCTTTCCACTTTGTTATAACCCTCCTGTTCAAAAACAGAGGATTATAATGCTAATACCAAGTCAAGCTGTAGTGATTCAGACACACAGTAACAATCCTCAGAGTGGGCTAAACGAAGAATTATTGACGTTCACCCTCTAAGCACTCTAAAAATAAACCAAGTTTTTTGAAGTTACTCATAAACAGCTTCCACTATAGCTTCAGTTAACATGAACTCACAAATATTTTAAGTTCCAAATATGTGAAAATGAGTCCAAAATTGACTATGAATGATAAATTTTATGACTTAGATTTGATGGAACTTGAAAGAAAGCATATGTTATTGCTTAGTGTTGTTATTGTTACTTCCATCAGTAGCAATCACATCCAAATTTGGATATACAGAATTATTTTGTTTCAAAGAAAGACGAAGGGGAGATAGAACGGGTGAGCACTGAAAACTGGTCCTCCAAACCCAGAATTCTAACTGCTAAAAGCCTGCTTTTAGAGAGTATTTTATACTGAGGTTCATTTGAAATGAACAGTGTAAATCTGACTAGAAATAATTGTAGATGATGTAGTATGCTATTTAAAATATGTTATTGCCTAGATCTGTGGAACTATGATGAGATAAATTATGCTTTCAGTGATGTGAGACTAGAACAGTATTACTCCAGCACTGCAAAGCACTGCCAGAAGCGTGGATGTGTGTGTGCAATAACAGCATCGAGGCTCACTGTCTTCATGGACCTTGCCAATGTTGAGCTGTTTCTTAAAGATTTTCTTTTATTGTGCTATGACTGGCATTGCTCCACACGTGATAGTTACAGATGGTGCTTTTGTACAGACAAAGCCCAACATCCTAGGGCAGATTTATTACCAAAACCCTTATACGTGAACAATGAAAACCTAAACTTCAGACACCCTTTTTCGTGCTGTTCCGTTTTGTTTCTTGCATCACACACATCGCCCAAGCACAGCTATCAGCTGTCTGTGTGGTTTGTTGACACCAGTGCTGCTGGGTGTAGCACTGTGATTGCTAACTGAAAGGGAATTGCCACTTCAGGTAGTGGCACCAGAGTGGCAGCCATGGGGATTAAATATGTGACTGTTGCGTGCGGCAATGAAGTTAGCACCAGTGAAGAGACAGACCTCACCTCGGAGATGAAATCTTTTGAGAAGAGACTGTTTGTATGTCCTTCTTCAGCACATTTCTTGTATACTTTTCTACTTGTCTTGTTTGCAGAAAATACACTATTATAGCACTACTTTCTGGGGAAAAAAAAGAAAAAAAAGACTGCAGATTGTGTGATTAAGAACCAGAGTACAAAAAGCTGCACAAACCCCAAGGAATTAAGATTTGGGAATAAAATGATTGAGTTTTGAGGGCCTAAACTCTGGGGGCCACTCTCTGTCATTATGATGACAGTGGATTTAGTCTTGATTGGGAGTGATAAAACTCAGTATCTATTCTCTGGGAAGAAATAGTATGGAAGATATACTACTGAGTAATACTGTCGATCTATTTAAATGTAATATTTCAAAATCTAGATTTAAGAAGTTCTTTTTAGATAAAAAAAGCTGTGCCCATAAAACGTAGGATAGGACAGATTGAAGCTTTAGTGTGCAAACCTCCTTCTGTCCCCTGCTTCACAGTAATTGCAGCAAAATCATCAGTTTGGACTGTGCCTAATGTGTTTGTACAAGGGGAAAGAATAAGAAGGATAAAACCAATAGTAAACCTCAGCTTGTTTTTGTAGACTGTAGTACTGTTCTTTTGCTGTCTTTGTTCATGTATAATTTATTGCCTTCTTTTGCATTGTAAAGCAGAAAGGTAAAACACATGTTCTTGCAAATGGGACACTCTCTTCTGTCTCCTTTTCTCCTCTATCTCCCATCCTCTCTCCAATCAACATTGGGATCCCAAATCACATTTATTCAGTCTATATCTTGGCCAAATCTGAAAGGAATTTGGGGTGGATAAAAAAAAAAAAGTTTTGTTACCCAAGGGAATTTTCTTTGCTGAATATCAAAAGCCTGCAGCAAGTAATGAATGTGGGAGAGCTTTGAAAGAACAAGTCAGAGGAATCCTTTTAAATGGAAAATTTAAGGCACTGCTACCATATGCTCTTACAGCATAAAAAAACCCCAAAATGGTGCTTTCTGCCTGAAAGGATTGTCTAGAAATGATAAAGGAAAGCCAGAGGTGTGAAAAACAAAACCTCGAGGGTTCAAAGCCAAAGGGACAACTATGAGCAAGTAATGGCTAGTTTTATAGAGCAACTCTCAAGGAGTTTCTCCATCAGATGCATCACTTCAGCTTGTGCTACTGAATAATTTCTGTTCTGGCCATTAAGGTGAATAGGAGGTTGACTTTAGCAGGAACACAGTCAGTCCAGGCTGAGTACTTTTAAATGTCCTCTTACCTCACCAGCTCTGAATAGCACTGAGTGCTATGTTAACAAACCTCTTCAGCTTCCTCTAATCCTAAAGGGAATTTCATATGTCAGTAAAAGCTCAGTGTATTTATTAGGGCAGTTGAATTTGCATTTGAGGAAAGAATTTCACAGCTATATTTCTAAAGATTTTAAGTTGACTAAACAATGGCAGCCATTGTTGACATCAGGAAGCACTGGCAGCAGACATTTAGCAACTAGAGCTATATGTTATGTATGCTGTGTAAACCTTTACTCTGATGCTAAATGACACTTTAAAATGCCATCAGTGTTATACCATATATTTCTCACAGAAGCTCCATTGTATGCACAAAAGCCTTTGACAGCTTGCACTGCCATTCCTGGAATGGTCCTGGACAAGACAATCTTTTAGAAGTACATTTTATCAATGACCAGATCTAGAGAGCTTAATAGCAATAATTCAAGAGAGGCAAGAGTTAATGCAGATGGAATGACACATTTCCTGAAAGGCTTCTGCCTTCTGCTATGGGCTATTTCACTCAGACCTCCCACAGAGTCAGCTCTCTATGACTGTGTGTTTCTTTTATTCTTAATTTAGAACCCACAGAACACTGAAAAGTCAGATAAAGTATCCTCTCACATTTTTCTCTCTGTCCTAGTATTATGAGCCCATTCTGAGTTTGGTTGCTTCTTGCAAACTCCTTTAAATAAGCTTGCCATTTTCAGTGGGATTTAAAGACCTGATCCTTTTACCAGAACCAGCTGGTGCTGTTAAAAGAGCAATTAAGAGCTTCCTCCTGCAGTCTTTTCTCCAAGCAGTGAAAACCAGGATGATTGCCGAGAACCTTAGGCCAGGAAAAGTTAGGTAGCAGTGTGGAAAAAAACCACTCTGGAGGGAATTGGAATCAAAACTCAGACACATAAATTCTTTATTCATTCCTTGAATCTGAAGAGACAACTTAGATGGGCTTCTAGATAGATAACTGGGACTGTATATTTCCCTTCTTTAAAATATTCTTTAACTACTCAGTAGAGTAATTCTGTATTGCTGAATAAGAACCACATAAGGAATCGCATCCATTTACTCCTGGGTAGAACCATACCGATATATGTTTCAAACATTGTTTCTGGGATTAAAAAAACCCAAAAAAACCTACATTAAAATTTCAACATCTGAACTTCGAAGACATTGTATGTAGTGTCCTGAACATGCTTTTAAAGAAAGAAACATCTTTACCTTAGGACCGAAAGGAGTACAATGGAGAGAATGAAAAGAGTCTTAAGAAGAACTATTCACTACCATATTTTGGTCTACAATCACTAAGATAAGCTAAATCCTCTAGGCTTGTGTCATCCATCTCCCAGCCCATGTTCCTACCTTGTAGGTCTTCTACTCTGTCTCCTCATTTCAAAGTGAAGCTTCATTTGCTGTGAAGCAAACAGTGGAGGAATAAATGAAGCTGCAAAAAGCTATCTTGAGCAGGAACAAGTTACCACAATCTGGTCTGCCTGGATTTGCACCTGAAGTCTGTTTGCAAGAATACAAAAGTGAAGGTTAAAAGTAGGACTATGTTGCTTAACTGACCTTTACTTTGGCTACCAAACAGAAAAATCCACTAAAGAAGGAAAATTGATATGGGTTGATTTAATAATTTCCTTGTCCCCATTTTCTTACTCTCCAAAACAGCAACTGTTGTCAAACAAAACATTCACTCTTTACCATCTACAAGAACAAGAAGAATCTGACTGGATATCTAAGGGGACTTTAATTTCACTGTGATCGTTAGCTTATGTGTTCTTTGATTCTATGTCGTACGGTGTGCTGTGACAGTTTGTCTGAGTATATCCAGTTTGGAAAGAGAATGAAGGGTCAGATTTCCCAGCGTGCTAGAAGAAATGCAGTATTCAATAGAAGTACTCATCAAGGTTGTGACTGCCATCCTGATCTCTGTGGAAACTTGAAATAGTATTTAAAATTGACTGGTGTCAATATCTCCTTACTGTAAAACATGCAGGGTTTGTAAGTTGATCCGTTGCATTACAGAATTTAGGAGATTGGAGCAGGAGAGCAGAGATGACACATGACAGAGATATTAAAAACCAACAAATTTTGTGTTATCTGCAAAACTGCAAGCGCAGCGTAGGTGAGAATGAACAATATTGAGAATGCTTCAAAAGGACTGATAGATAAATGATGGACCCTTTGGAGTATCTAGAGAACTTGTAAAAACAGCTTAAAAGGTAGGCTGGAAAAAGGGAGGAATGCATATTGAATCATAGAGGAATTATACAACCTCCTGGCAAGAATCTCTTTAGAAAGCTTGGTTGGAAAATATCACAGAATTCAAACAGAAGTAAAATAAACCCTTTCAAACTAAAGTTTACTTTAACAACAACAACAATAAAATCTAAGCTACTTGAATGGTCACAGAGGTAGTGGGCTCCTTCAAACAATACACACGAAAAATTACAGAATTATATGACATCCATAGAAAAATACTAAAAAACTAAAAAAGTTTTAATAAATAGGAAAATTCTTTTGAAGTCATATTACCAGATCTGTGGTTGGGTGAGAGTTCTAGTTCTCTACTTGGCAAAATCTCTATCATTAGGCTTACAGCCCTATTCTTTAAGGGGAAACAAAATTATAATGAGAGGGATGTGATAATGAAAACAGTGGAAAGAGGGGAAGTTCATGAAAAAAGAAAGAGAAAGAGAAAAAGAAGTGTCATGCTGGGGAAATAAGAGTTAACAAGCCACGGGTAGGGCATGGGGGAAGCCAAAGTCTGGACATGGAGGTGATTGTTTCTTTTTGTCTCCAAAAAAAGAAAATAAACTCCCTATTACATCCCACCCCACCAAAAAGCAATCAAGTCCCAATGGATTTTCTCCATTAAAAAAAAAAAAAAAAAGGTTTTGGAAAACAGTTTTCAGCAAATCTCTACACTGTGTGTTGTCTGAAACACTTCAGGAATGGTATTATATTAATTGGCAAACCACTGAGCACCCTCAGTTACACAAACACAGTGCCCATGGAGGTGTATGAAGACCGGAGATGCATAAATATGGGGAGTTATAAGAAACTGAAACTGAACTTCAAAATAAGGTCATTATGACTTTCATCTGAGTGTAGAAATTAGCTGCAAGACTTTGTTCTAGTAAAAAAAAATATATATTAAAATTAAATTAACCAGCAGGAGAATAATCAGAATGACACTATATATTTCTAGGAAGTATTTGTATTGCTTTAAAAGAGGCAAGTGATAAAGCCTTCTAAATCAATGAGACTGACAAATGTCAGCTACACACAATCCTGTGAGAACAGGCAACCTCTTCAGAAATAGGATATATCTGAGAAACCATTCAGTACACACGCTCTGCTTTGCTGTCTGCCAGGCACATATGGGGTTTACTAAACAGAAATGATAACCTTTTGATACTTTTCACTTCTATAAATAAATTTGGCAGTAGATACCTCCTAGTTATTTTTATAGTGCTTTTGCCAAAGGACTGTACAATTAAAATTTAGTAAACTGTATTTAGAATGTGACAAAAAGACGCATAAGTATGTTCAGAGAAAATTCCTCCCATACGAGGAACTGGAGGGCTTAAACACCTAACAAGCTATTTGTGATTCAGCTCATATTGGCACTAGGAGACAGGAAAGCGAAGAAAAAGTTTTATCTTAGGAGCTACAGCCTTAGTGACAACGGGACTGTGAACTTGGCAACAGCTAGTTCAAGCATCCATAGGGTATTATGTTCCCTCCTAGGCTGTGATAGAGAGATGAACCAAGAGTATAGGCAGTCATCTGAGCCAGCAAGTAACACTGAGTGGCATCTGTAACAACATCTGTCCAAAGCTCATGAAGGTGGACACTAGAGGTGGGCCAAGAGCACCATATTCCCTTCTGTGTGTAGCCTTCAGGACGACGGCTCTGGTTACTCACCCAGCCATCTATCCAACTGCTTCCATAGGTAAGAACTCTGTCTGGGCATAATAGGTACATGCACTGATGTTGCTTGGAGAAGCAACAAAACAGTTCCCACAGGGTATTGCTCTGGGTCACCCTTGGCAGAAAACAGGATTCCTCTCCCAACACCCCTGCCCCTACAGGCAGGCATCATTTCTTGTTGCTAAGGACGAACTCAGCCTCCGACGTGAAGAGGTTTTGGTTGGGGCTGTAAAAGGTAAATGAGTCAGGCTCCTCTGGGTTTTAGACTTTTCATTCTGTTTTGCCTTTTTAAAGAGGAAACATCTTCCTCCAATTAAAAATAAAGATGTTAACCCCTTTCTGATAAGAGTAGGATTTTATTCCTGTAGTACACACACAGCCTTTGCTAACTGATTCAACTACAGTTCAAGGGATTTGTCAGGTCCATACAGGTAGAGGACTTCATAGGATCTCTCATGTTTAACTGCCTAAAGATCACTCACCTAATCTTGATTCCTGCCATAGCTGCTAGGGAGATATGCTGACTTTCGGAAGATCATCCTATAAATGGCATATATCATTCTTTCTGATGTCTATCTTTCTCCATTGAGTAAGGATGACAGGTTTACACTTGACACTGAACTTTAAGATGGCCTGGTATATTAGCTGCCAGAAAAAAAGGGAGTGAAACTATAATCATTTGCAGTTGCAGACTAAATAATATATATCACTATCCAGCATCTGTGACTTAGAAGGTGATATTAGCCAGGTTCCTTCTGAACACATTAATAGAACTTATTCCAGCTACTGAGTTTTAGAAAAGACTTAGCTTATAATAATACCATTATTTTTACATTGACAACTGAAATGTCTCCTATACTCCTTTCAGTGAATTAACTGTTGGTGGTGAACATCCTCTACTTGTAGAACCTTCCTCTTCAAAACCCCAGAATCTCTTGTGCAAAGGCAAAATCCTGTTTTTCTCAGGTCCTTTTTTATTGTTGGATTTTTAGGATGCTCTTTTATAGTTTATCTGAGATTGGTTTAGTTTGGTTAGTACACTTTGCTTTTTACCCCATATTGCCTGCAATTAGCACTGCAGTGGTAATCTCTTTCACTGTGCATACATGCAGGCAAGAAAGTCTCCTCTTTCCTTGCAAAGAAAGAAAACTCATACCCAGTTTTGACAATCCCAAACTGTGCCTAGACTCCAAAAATTAACAGTGGTTTTTTTTCCCAAAATCTCAGACCTAGTTCACATCACCAGATTCATTTGCAGGGGAGTTGGGGATTCAAGCTAGATCTGGAAAACATATATGAAGGAAGAAAGTTCTCTACTAAACCATGGCCACCTGGTTCATATATTTCTTGATGACTTGTCTCCATAAATCACAGCTACAATTAATGTGATGCAAAAAATCCTTTCTTAGAAAATGGCAAGAATTTTTAGAATCATAGAATAGTTTGGGTTGGAAGGGACCTCTAAAGGTCGTCTAGTCCAACCCCCCTGCCATGGGCAGGGACATCTTCAACTAGAGCAGGTTGCTCAGGGCCCCGTCCAGCCTGACCTTGAGTGTTTCCAGGGATGGGGCATCCACCACCTCTCTGGGCAACCTGTGCC
>NW_008795194.1:7125252-7147678 GCF_000699145.1 Aptenodytes forsteri
GATGTAGTCCCTCCATCATAGAAGGCCACTAGCTTGGTCAGGCAGGACTTGCCCTTGGTGAAGCCATGCTGGCTGTCTCGAATCACCTCCCTGTCCTCCATGTGCCTTAGCATAACTCCCAGGAGGATCTGTTCCATGATCTTCCCAGGCACAGAGGTGAGACTGACTGGCCTGTAGTTCCCCGGGTCTTCCTTTTTTCCCTTTTTAAAAATGGGGGTTATGTTTCCCGTTTTCCAGTCAGTGGGAACTTCACCAGACTGCCACGACTTTTTTTATGAGCTGAAAAATATTTCAGCCGTTCTGAAAGAATTCCCTGTGCTGCTTTAGTTCATAGTGACATGAATGCAAAGCAACATGTACCAGAGTGGTGCCTCCAGCAATGTCTAACTGTAGGACTCAGCATTGCCTGTAATGGTTATGGCAAGATTTTTTTGATCAGTTGGAGTCTGGAGCCCCAAACCTGTTAAGTCCTACGGACATTTAGGCAGCGATCTGCCCTTTTAGACAGAAAAGCATAGCTGTATGTATGCATAGACCGAAACTGTACATAAAATGGCCAGGGGATATGCTATTTATTTCTTGGTCACCAGGGATTCATACATGAAGCTTGGATTCACAGTACTTTTCTAATTCTTCTCATTTGGAGAAGAGATTTGAGCCTAGGACTCCTAAATCCTGTAGCACTGAGAGGGATCTCAGACTGTCCCATTTGCTTTCACTACCCATTTGCTTACTACTGCAAAATTTCAGTCTCAGGGTTCCTGTAAAACAGTGTCTGAGCAGCTAGGCTCTTTGCTGTTTCTCACTAGATGAACGTCTCAGACATATTTATTTAAATATTTGCTCTGATTTCTCTGATTCTCCTTCCTCTACTGTCAGTGTCACCATTAATTTCTCTCTCTCTCTCATCTCTGTCTATCATCTCTATATCTCTACCTCTATCTTATCTACGTATCTGTATCGTCTGTATCTAGATCTGTATGTTTCCAATGGATCATTACTGGTAGTTTGTAGTCACCTGCTGGTCTGCAACGACTTGTGGGATCCCTGCAGTGCTGATTTGGCACCTCTCTAAGTAGCACTGCCGTTACTCAGTAGGGATTTTGTACAGTACAAGAACCTATAGACTGGCTGAACCAAAGTATTACAAGAGAGTTTAAAATAGAGTGCAGTCAGTGGGTGCCTGTGGCCTCGTTTATTTTTGAAAGACTGTATTGATGTATCTCCTCCCCAGAATTCAAATGGAAATCTGGGAGAAGATCCCTTGAAAGACAAGACTGAGAATGAGGGAGACCCTCTTTACCCACTGCATTAACATTTCAACCTTGCCTCAAGTGCTTAGTACTGAGTTTGAGAACAAGGGAAATGATGTCCTGAGGCTTCAAGGCACTACTTTGCCTTTGTTCAGACATAGGCCATCCTGTCTAGCACAGATTACTGTGCTTTAGCAGGAAAGGCTCCCTCATGTCCTAAGAAGGTAATAACTTCTCTTCACATCATCACTATCTCAGCTCTGCAGTCATATTGCTAATTGACCTTTGGTGTCTCCGATACCAGAGACCATGCTTAAAAAGCCATCTGTGCTTACCTTTAAGTGCCTACCTATTCATCAGGCCTAACTGTTGGCTAATGAGTCCTCAGATCTGATCTGTAATGACCAACAAATTAGATAGTGGATTATGAGACCAAGGTTAATCATGTACAGCTTGTGTTTGATAGCAATAGTTGTCTGGTATTTTTCTTTTGCAAGCTTCTCTGCAGTATTTTGTAAAACAACAATTAGGAAAAAACCTCAGTGATTTACAGCATTCACAAAAGTGAAACTCACAGGAATCTGATAATGGATAAAGTCTCCAGTCCAACTCCACATAATGACTTGGGCAATTCAAGCCTAAGAAGCTTCAGAATCTGAATGCTAGTTTGTAGTTTTTCAGTGGGAGTTTTCACCCTGAGGCAGACATTGACTGAGCTAATACATAAAATGCCTAGGCAGTTAGTTGCCTATATGGGAACCAAATATACTGATTGCTATCGAGGACAGATTTATAGGTAGGACTTTCTGAAAGCCAGGGAGGGAGGGAGGAGAAGTCACTCATGGATGTTCCAGCAACATGTGTGTGTCCCAGATCACATGTAAGGGAGGTACAAGAAGCTTCCTGGATATACCTTGGTAGATCGACTCCTAGATATGAATGATCCCAGTTTTTTGGTTCTGGGGGAAGTTAAAGGCTGTAACCCTTAGGATTCTCAGCTCAGTAAACGAAAGAACTAGATGGACTTAATGTTGGTAATTTACACTAAATGCTATGTAGATGTACTACAGTCACACAGGGCAGGTCTTAAGGCAGCAACATCTGCACAAGAGGAGTGGTAGACAGGGCATCAGCATGGACTGGCTTCACGTTTCTTAGCTAAATTTGTGCTAACTTCTCTGTGCTGCTAACACCAATCGGTACACTGACCTTAGAGTATCTTACACTAATCAACTACACTCATTACTATATAGCTATAACATTAGTGTTCAACTCCACGTTAGAGAATGATAGCTATGTCTGATTGGGATTTACAAGTTTTGGCCCTGTCTTGAAGTCGGGTGCTTAATCTGGCAAATTTACACTCTGAGAGAAGACAAGGAGCTAAAAATGTCAGTGGTTAGAGCAATCACCTATAGTGTGGTATTCTCAGACTGAGCACCTTTCTTTAACAGAGTAGAACACAAAGGAAATTAGAAAGCTGGTTGACTATGGATATATTTACAATCTCTGAGAAACAGTCAATTTAAAAATGAAATACAACTTAATATTATTTGTTATAATAAACATAGTTTTCTTTATTTTTAAGACTTGAGTTCTCCAGCTAAGTGACTAGAAGCTGCAGAGATTCTGTAGATTTCTGCAGTTTGGCATCTACAGGTCTGTCATCTGATTTATGAAATGGAAATGTGGCTTCAGCTTTTTGCTCATGTTGCATAAATCAGCAAGTTTTGGCTTGCCCATTAACAATGAAGAGGCACCAGACCACAGATTTGGTAAAACACATTAACTTTTTTTTTAATTTACTCTCAAGATATTTCAAGCCATTTCAAAGTCAAGTAAAATAACAGACACTAAACCCCTATTTTATTTCCCTTTTTTAACTAGCTTTGATTAAATGTATTTCATATTTAGGATTATCTGGATTATAACACTGCACTGAGCCCAGAATGTAGGATTGGATCGAAATACCAGTTATTTGTTGAAAAGACAACATATTTCTCAGTAGGAAGTGATAACCTGGATGAGTAACAGACATCTTGGTGATTATCAATCCAGCTGAGATGTAATTTCAGTATGCTAACATTTCTTGATATGCATATAAGGGCGAGTGAGTCAATGTCAGGGGGCTAGAAGAATGAAACTTATTTTTAGTTCTCCATCCATTTCATTTTTCACTTTACACCCAGGTACACAGTAAAGGAAAGGGTAGAAGATTCTATATGCAGTACAGTCCAAGAATTAATTTCCCATATGGAAAAACTGTGATATCTTCCCTCTTAATAAGCATAGTATTTCCTCATGAAGTTATTGTGTGGCAAACTATAGTCTTTTCATTGACAGAAATGGAGTTCACATGTGCAAAGTTCATCATCTCCTTGTATCTTTGCTGGCTAAGATATTAGTGCCTTGCTCTAACAAATTACCACTCCTTCCAATCTTATAGTCCAGAATCTCAACTGGTTTTGAATAAATTTAGCCATCAACCTCTTAAAGTCAATGGAATTCAAAGGCCCATTTTCTTATGAGACTTTCAGTGGCAAAAGTTGATGAACTCAACTTTTAATTTTTTTCAGAACTGTCTGGTGGCCATATCCACATATAGAAAAAGAGTCCTGTTTCAAGTGAAGTGAATCATAGAATCATAGAAACATTTAGGTTGGAAAAGACCTTTAAGATCATCGAGTCCAACCATAAAAACCCAAAAACTTTTCAAAAAACCCAAAACTTTTCAAAAAATAAGAGGTCATCATAGTCCCTGGTCAAATAGCTGTCCGTTTGTGTTTTTTTTGCATAAGCCTGTAATGTCAAGAACTGAGTAGATGACATACGTAAGTATGAAGTGTCACGTTGAGTGAATATTTGGTATTTTATTTTGCACCTCTAAGACAGATTCTTTTTTAAAGAAGAAACTTAACAAAAACCCCACATTAATTAATTGAAAGGTTTCTTGTTGCTGGGGTTACCTTCTTGAGCAACTAGTACACCAAGTGCTTTTTGCAATCAAGATGTGTATTACGTGTACATGTGTGTAAGCTTTTTTTTTTTTTTTTTAAATGAATAGAACCTATGTTGGGAAGGTGGGAGGTCAAAAGTTCACATCTTCCTGAAGAATCATCATGAAAAATGAATGCATACAGACTGGTGTGGTAAAACACTTTATGTATGGTAGAGCAGTATTAGAAAGTAACCTGGTGAAAATCTTGCACCATTTCCAGAATGTTTCTGTCATATTAAAAATAAACATGGAATATTCAATGTATTATTTTATACACATAATTGAAAATCAGTTCCTCCCTTCCCTGCCTGTTAATCTTGTAGTTATACAAAAATCTTTGTGTCCCCTCTGGTGGTGATGACAGCTCTAAGGCTGTATAAAGGACACAGGAAATATAGCTCCCAGTATAATTTTAGGTGTTACTAATCAAATGCTGTAAAAGAAACACAGAGCCATAAGCATGAATTCTCACTCTTAAATATGCTTGCTGTTAGCCTCTAAATTAAGAAATCATCTGCAGACACTGCAATAGCAGTGAATATATAGTAGCAATGGTATTCTAGAAATAAACTTATGTAAAATACAATATTTCTAACATCTTTATATATATGTATGTATGTTAACAGTGAGGAACTGACATTGTTAAGTATGGGTTTTGTACACTGTTATGTATATTCCAACTCTACCCAAAGATCCCAGCTGAGCTGTCTTCATGTTAGGTACTACAAAGACATACAATAAGTCATTATAGAGTCTTTGCAATGAGGACTTTCACTCTAACCTTACAGAAGTTGGGAGAAATAGAACGCTGCCCCTTTACTGAACAGATAGGGAGCTGAGGCACAGAAAGACTAAATGACTTTTCCTAGAATACATTATGAAAAAAAGGTATGGTGAATTTTATTTTAGCCCTGGATATGCCAGAGCTTCTCACTGGTTTTATAATTAATTATCATGGTATTTTTTTCATCCATTACTTCTCAAGACATGATGGGATCTTGTTGCTGTTATCCCATTAGATCATAAAAGTGTTAGCAACCTCCTGGGAACTAGATCTCTAGGAACTGATTCTAATTCAAAGTGTGACTCTGACCACATTAAAGTTGACAAGTTTTGCCATTGATTTCAGTTCATTACACATTTATCTTGAGCAAAGCTGTGGACTGATGTATACGGAAGTTATAGGAGGCTTGGCATTATGGTAAGGTCTTATGATGTGATAGTGTTTGGATTTCAGAGAGGTACCACTTCTTTTCATGCCTATGCCATACCTCCTGCCATCGCTCCACTGGCCTGGTTATTAATTTGTCTAAATGTGAAAATCTGTAGTGTAGAAAGGCCCATCAGAACTGATCATTTTAGTCCCCCTTTATGATCAGAGAAGCGACTGGGTTAATAGAGTCTCTAGTGTTAGTTGTTTTACCCTAAAGTTAATTTTAAAATTGGACAGCTGAATCTTGTCCTTAGAGTACCATCTTCTTTCCATTAATTGCGAATGGCAGACATAGTATCTGGCTCAAATGTAGATGTCTGAAATGTAAGTGAATGAGACAGTTCCCACCTAAGACCTATGAAATCTATGAAAAGAGTCTTCATTATAAAGACAATCTCTATAGGCTTCTGCTCCAGAGTGAATTTCATACACTGGGAAGAAATCATCAATCGCTTGTTTCTACGGAATAAATGATCCTTTCAGTTGTAAAATTCTATCTTCTATGGAGTAACCACTCCCTGAGGAGTAAGTGCGATGCCTATAATGGCTATGTTCATGTACGTATTCAGTATAAAAGGATGAAATACGTTAGCCTGCTATTAAAACATCACCTGTATGTTATTGATGAATGCTTCATCCACCAGACTTCCATGAGAAGTCTGAAATAGCAGCTTTCCATGGGCTTAAGTACTTCAGTTCTTGAGTATACTCATAACATCTTATATTCCTCTAGCAATTATAATACTATTCTGGCTATCCCCTCTTTTCACTTACAAAGGTACAAAGAAAAAAGGTATGAGGCCCTGATTCAGGCCAATCTGCACCTTTATATTGTATATGCTAACAATCTGTGCAAGAGATGCAAAGATAATCGAGTTGTATAACACCAGAACAGTAATTATTGACCACTTGGAAAAGAATAAACTGAAATGCAAGAGCTGCACATTATAGAAAAGTCTGATTTTGTGGGTTTAAAAACTCCACTAATGAACTTTTCTTGAAACAAAAAGAAAAGAAAATGTCAGCTTTGCTGCTTAGACATCATTGTTAAAGGCCTACTTACTACATTTTGCATCTCCAAAACAAATATAATAGCCTCTCAGGATAAATATTCTATACACTGTGGAGAACACTGAATGCTGAAGAAAAATGCTGTAAGGGCATGAGAAGGATGCAGGCTGGCTGTAGTTCAGCTCCCCATTTGTAGCTTATTGCTGTAAAATTTCCATATACTTCCCCTGAGTACAATGAAAAACTGTGTAAAGTGATTCTTCTGGCTTTGAATGAACTAACAGCACCAGGGAATTCTTACAATAAAATGGAAGAGGGGCAGCTTATACAATGCAATCATTTTTTCCTTGGAAAAATGGATACATAAAAATATTGTTAGAGGTCTGCCTATAATATTTTCTTGGTATATTTAAACTTTGTTCCCAGACATTAGGCAACTTTGCAAGATGTGGATCTGGGTACTGGCAGGCCTGAACATGCTTTAGACATCACTGAAGCTTTTGAAAGGTGTGATATGCAAGGAGTCCTCTGCAGACCTGCATTTTAAGCTAAGGATTTACTTAATGCCAATAACAATACCTTGCTAACATTCAGGCCTTCGAACTGAAAATTAGACAGCAGTGCTCTATTTACAAAAGGCACAGTCCTCAAAAAGTAGACAGAAGTAAGTACCTGGATTAAAAACAAAATTAAAAAATGTTTTTCCATAAGGAACATGTACACATGTGTAAGGTCAATATTTATCAGTGAATGGGAAGATCCTGAAACTCAAAAAGAGCTACGGGGTTTGCTAAACTTACAACAAACTCTATGTGAAAAGGTCAGGTCCACAAAGGTGTTTAGATTTGGTTCCATTTAATGCAGGAGTTAGGAGTCAAAAATACCTGCGTGGATTGGTCCTGGAGGATGTAGGCATGCCCTCTGGTATGGGTTGCATGAGGTGCAATTCAGAACACGTTATTAGGGTGTGAAAGTCTTTATACTGCCTATCCACAGAGGGCAGCTTAGACATGCCGGGTTGGATACGTACCGTTAGAAAGGTGAGTAATGACTGGATCACTGCAAAACAACTTAAAAGGCAAAATGCTTATTTGAAAAATCTGATCAGTTGAACTGCAAATCAAAAAGTATTTATTTTACTTCACAGGCAGCAGATATAACTTATTAAAATGCACAGAAATAAAAATATAAATAAAGTTCAGATGGATAAGAAAGCCTTTTCCTTCCTTAGTTTTTTGCTATGATCTGATGAAGAATTTTTCTTTCTCACACATCAGTGCAAAACTACATACCCCAGAATACCTAACTGCAATTTAAGATTTGTGACTATGTGTCTGTAAGAGATAGCACAATGAGACCACAACCCTGGGCTGTGTCCTCAGCGTGTCCTCTGCCCCCGGGATCCAGGATTATACAACATTCATTCTTGCTGCCCGTGGCTGAGGACAGCTGAGCCGTGTGGACTTCTGGTCATGCAGCTGAAGAAGGTCTTTTAGGTTTTCTCTGCTACTTTTCCTCAGCTTGATGTTTAAATTTTTGCACCTCTAATGCAGTTTTTCCTTTTCACTCATCATCTCAGAATATTTATGAGTGAGGAGGTTCTTTTAAGGGCACTCAGTATAAAGGAATGTGGGGTTCTTAAAATTCTGGGGTTTTTTTTTGTTTGTTTGTTTACCAAGTGATAGTAAATAAAGCAGAGAATATTTGTTGGGAGAGACAGAATTATTAATTGGAAAAGACATACTGTTTATCCAAAACTTTTGCAAAATTGTCAGATTTGACATACTGTGCTGGCTGAAACATCTTATTTTTTTGTGAAAAAGTCCAGAAGTTTGTTGTTGTTGGCATTTTCAAAATTATGTAATTTAATATTGTGCAATTTTTTGAAGAGTTATGTGCTTTTGTACATGTATATATTTGTGCGGAAGGGAAATGATGTATCTAATTCTTATGCTCAGTGTGGATCTTGATGTGTAGCCATTTATTCCTGCATTGAAAGTTACAAAGCAAGAGAAAAATCAAAAAGACTTTGCTTTGATTTTAGCAATGAATGTGAATTGTGCCCTTCAACAGATATTCAGATCTATATCTAATAGACCAATGACATAAAAAAAATATGATTAAGGAACATATTAAAACGCCAACAAAACATAAAAAATACTTAGAGAACAATGAGCAGCAGATGCAAGTAAAGTCTGATGTCAAGCAAAACATTTTTAACCTGTGTTTGTGATGAGAAAAAAGAAAGAAGGTAGAGTTCCTTGTTGGCATACAAGACCCTGAAAAATTGCAGTAGCTTGCATCTATGCTGGGAAGCGGCCCCCAACTTCCACGGAGTACAGACACATGAGAAAACAGCTGCGTAGCACACTTAAGAATCTTACCTTTGTGCAAAGCTGTGGCTCTGAATTTTCGCTGTGAATTCAAGTCAGTAGGACCTTGCCAAAGGTAGGGGAGCAGCTGCCTGACAGAGTCAGAATAGAGCTGACTGCGATCAGAAAACTGCCTTGCATGGGTGTAGGTGCTCACCCTCATGCAAGGGTGATTTGAAAAGCCCTGAGCTACCATTGAGTCTGAACAACTAAAGAGGAGATTGAACTTGGGGCTTTCATCTCCAGGTCAGTGGTGTTGGAATTGAATATCTACATGAATGTTTGAGTTGAATACTCACATGAGTACTGCTAAGACCCTCGGTGTGTGTGGGTCAGATGTGTCCTGGTACCCAGGGCATTGGGCATCACTGGGGAGAGTCAGATAAGCACTGTTTAGGCGAGAACTGGTTTTGGTACCATCAGTTAGACATGCCTTAAATGTAACTTCCTTTTAAAACTTGCCCAGGGCACATAGGGTGTTGGGGACACGGAAAGCTTAATAGCTTAAAAGCATAAAAAGTAATAGATATATTTAAATTAATACTATTAAAATTTGCTCTTGGTATAAGCCTTTGTTTGTTAAATTTCACCCTAGAGTAAAAATTTACAGCTGAATCATAACCTCTCAAAGATGGGGTTTGTCTGTGGAAACTTTGAGACAAGTTTAATTATATTAGTGGCTAATAAAGGATGGCCAAAGTAAAAGGCCTGGCCTCTGTGCAAGCCAATTTTGGAGGGGTTTTTACAGCATTGCATGGGGTTACACAGTATGGAAGCCAGAAATAATTTTTTTCCCTTCACATTTTACTCAGAAAACTTTATAGTCTTCTAATGAAGGATCATTGTGTAATGTCCTGGAAAAGTTCCCTCAATCTTCCTAACCAGAGCTTTGGACAAAATAAAATGGGTCCCCATAGAATCCATCTCAGTTTCATACAAGAACCACCTGAAGTTTTTGTGGGGTGATTGTCTGATATAAACTGACAGGATGTCTTGGTTAAGACATCCAGCTTTGTATGGTTAAAATGGGGTTAAAATATATGGAAGTGGACTTTTACTAAGATGCAGTTCCTTAGCAGTAAAAAGCATTAGGCCTATTTCCAAAGGAGATAGTGGACCAATTTCTGAGAATCCTTGGCTGAAGTTCTGAAATCTTTCCAAAAGATGTGTTTTTACTAAGTTGTTTTGGTAAACTGTACCAACCAGGTACCAAGCCTGTGTAGAGATTATGTCATACCACTGGATCTATCTTATTAAATAAAATTTAGATTGATAGTTAAGTAATGAGTAAGGGAAAGGCTGAGTCACTCATACAAGGACAATTCTAGTCCTAATCAGTCTCAGGCAAAACTGGTGTCAATATCTCATGCAGAAGGTCTGCCTGAAGTTTTTGTGTCACAAGTGGAGAGCACAAAGGAAGTATTGAAAGAAGAGCAAGGATTCTGGGTCAGCAAAGGGGGTGCTTTAGGAGACATCTAGTATGAGAGATGGCATGAGAGAGAAAACTGTTGTTAATATGTGAAGACCAACTAAACAGTAAATGCATTACAATAAATTAGTGGAAATGTGATCAACTAAACTCAGGCAGCTGCAGTAACATGCAACATACTTTGCAGAAGCATTTAGGCAGCCCTTCCACCTACTGTTAGAGAAAAGGCTAATTTTGCATGTATGTGTGACTGTATAATCTTATTTTCTTTTGGATTCATCAGTCATGATTAGTGTTCTGAATATGCAGTGCATGCCAGGCCATATAAGTGTAGTATTGTTTGCTTTATAGGAGGTAATTTTGGTGGTGAAGACAGTGATTTGTCTGACAGGAACACTGGGCTGCTCCAGGGTCTTGAGTTTATAAGGAATTTTGAAAAGTTTTGCGGTAGGTTTGAATTTGCAACCAAATACCAAGCAAACTAGCATTTCCTGCAAATGAGAAACCCTGCTTTTAGACCACATCCAACTAGTAAAGCCTTGAATCATTTTTATTAGTGACACTACTGTACCTCCATAATAATTAGGATGAAAACTTGCTACTTTATATCACATACTTGCTGACCCACCCTTTAGCTCTCAAGCAAACAAAGTAAAGTCACAAGACTGATATATTGTGAGCCTCTCATTACTGAAATTACTCTTATTACCCACAATACCTAAACTTTATTACTAACAATGATGGTTTTCAAGTATGCTTGGGAATTTAGAGGTCCACAGTTCAGAAATGCATCAGCCTTGCCAGCACTGAATGTCATAAGTAAATAGGCAGCAGAAGAAATTCTAACTTCCAAACAGTCCAGAAGCCAAACAAAATATTACGGGTAGAAAAAAAACCCCAAATCCAAACATAATTATATAGCTGGAGTTCAGGTTGTTTGGACTTGGAATGAAACAGCTTGCCCAATCGTATCAGGGGATCTTTGCAGTTCCAAACCCACGTATGCCTCCCATTTACTGTTTCTATTCTATACCAGCCTGCTATTTTCTGCTCAACTGGTAAGAAAAAGTTACTTTCAAATTTATTTTTTAGTCTGTACTTATCGTCAGCTGTCAGACAACAATACCAGTCGAAAGAGTGTGCTAGTCCATCTGCCTTTCAGACAATTGCTCCAGGAGAGGCTTTCTTTGTCTAGATTAATTTTTGCAGTCTGTTTCAGAGACCTACCCAGAAAGAGTGTTTCTCAGTCAGCCAGAGGAATAGCAAAGACAGAAATTAAAATATCCTAATGTTTCTAGAAAATGTTTGCACTTCAGACTGTCATGATCAAGGTAGTTTAGGAAAAAATGTATAAATATGTATCGAAAAAAGTGTTCCTGATTTTAATTTAAGCACATTAAAAAGAGTGTAGAGGCAAGGAAGCTATAATTTGATTTAAATTTTGAAATTAATCCTCTCATTATTGATATTATATTGAGTTTGAGATTATAAGAGTATCTCAGATGGAGAAAGGAGCAATAGGATTCACAGAAGTTCTTAGAACTATTCTAACTGATTAAAAAAATGGTTTTCCTAAAGGGGAATCACTAGTTTTCATGTTTCCTGGGGCAGAAATGTCCCTTATTACAGCAGTCCTGCAAATGGTACAAAGTTGGCAGCAACCTTTTCTTCCTTCAAAGGCATTTTTATTTGTATAGAAATAGAAGCTGCTATTCCACTCTCTCTTGACCATTCCCTGGGTCCCCAGGAGACACTGTATCTGTGCGTCTGTGGTCTGGCCACAAAGAATCAAATCCTAGCTGGACAATGGGGTCAAGAAATGTTTTTTGGGGGAGTTTGCAGAAGAGGAATAGCCAGTGGGTAGCTAGTGGATGAAATGAGTACGTTAAGCCAATGACAAGCATGCTAGCTGGGGAGAACTGGTGTTCATCAGTGTGGGCACCTATTTTTGGAGGAGGAACGGTTCAGGCAGACGGCTGTATCATAATCAGGGATGGATGCAATTGCTGTGCAGGTCTGCACTGTGCTATGCACTAGGCAGTGCTAAAGGGAGGAGGCGTCCAAGCTTTCGTTGCCACCCGGTTGATCTGTTGTGTTTTGCTTTCTTGTTAGAAATAACAGTGCATCTCTCCTGTCAAACAGTAATGTGCTAAATCAGAAATTATTAATGCACCCTAATCCAACAGTGTAACCCTTGTTTTTGATGACAAGTACATGAGGACTCATCATGAGTTATGCTGCACTTAAGTAAGGGTGGTGACATCTTATATACAATAAAGACAAACACAGAATTTGTGTGATCCATGAAATGGAGTAGTAGGCATTAATTTGGTATAATTCTAGATTACAGAGACTAGTGCCATTCAAAAATACTTTCTCCAACTAAGGTATTATTAAGAATCAAGTGCAGGTAGTGGTATCAAACAAATAAACTAAATGCAAATATTATACATCTATGAAATTTATGTAAAGGCTTTAACCATCTCAGAGAAATAAAAACAATAAATAAACACACACCAGTATACATAAATGTTTATAAATTTGCTCTTTGTTCTGTACAATTGATGAACATCAGAGATTTTTCTCTGATAAGAGAAAAAATGTTGGTCCTAGCCAAATGCAGAACAGATACGGCTGAAAAAGCAATAGCACAGAAGTTCTCTTGCTCACAGTTTGCAAGCCTATTTTTCAATCCTTTCCTATGCCACAAAGGTCTTTTCCTCTTGTTCCTTCATGAGCACTTCTCTGTACATGACTTTTTCCTGTTTTGCACATCCAGCCCTTGCTATGAAACCTCCGTGAGGTGTATATACAACCAGCCACGAGAAAAACTCCTAGACTCTGAAGCCTGGCTTTGCTCAGCTTTTACCACTGGGACAATTCTTTTGTGAAAAAGATTCTGTTTTTCATGATCCTGGATTCCATAAACACACTGAATTAGTTTTTTTCAATTAGCCTGAAAGAGAATGGGACGGATACCATCCATTACAACCAGGTCTGGAATTAACAGCAGTCACTGGTGACTTCAAGGAGGCAAATATTACAGGGGGAGCAGAAAGAGCTGCCTGTTACTAAAGTTGCCTGACACATCTCATGATAAAATCCCATTTTCAAATGCTAATATGTTCATCATACTTCAACTGTTTGGACTGAAATTTTCCATACTCGCTGATGGCCTCAGGCTAAATTCTTTAGGAAAATTTCAACAAAAATCATTTAGCTAAAGAAATTTTCTCTCAACTACCTGAGCTTGGACTCTTTCCAACTATTAGAAATAAACCAGCTCCTTCCATTCCTGCAATGAAAGATTCCTGCAGTAATATACTTTTACTTGGAAATGCTTGACAAGCTCCTTACTTTTTGAAAGCAAACATAACACCGGTGGCTGTAATAGGGAGGGGTGATTTTGCACCACTAAGATGTGGATGCACTTACCATGTGCATCCACAGGTCTTTGTAAGAAGTTAAAGACTGGTACCATCAGTTCTGTGGAACTGGAGGGAATAGAATGCTTGATTATTTTTGTTTTATTTCATTTTCAAAGTGAAGTAATAGGCATTGATCTACAGATATGATTGTATTCTGCCTGGCCACAAGGAAAAACTGTTTGATTTCAGTCTGACATGGACTGATGTATAACTTTGATGTATTTGCTAGAGATATTTCTAAGAGAAATACATATTAAAAAATAGTTAAATTTTTATTTTTGTATTAATTGATCTCTGCAACCTGATTAGTGAAGATATGAGCCCAGTAAATGTGGCTTTGTTCTATTTTATCTTGCACCTCTAATAAAAATTTAAAAATCTCTGTGACATTACCCTGCTAGAAGAAATGAAAGTGAGAATCTTCCATACTATTAAAATGGGTCTTCTTTCATGTGCATCTTCTACAAACATTCACAGCTCCTGTGATGGTGGTACCACTTAACCCTATTTTGAAACCTCATTAACCTCTTTCTTGATGCTTGTGAAATGAGATTTGTCAGATACTCCACTCTTTAAATATTTCTCTTCTGTTAAGCTAAAAGCAAAACAAAATAAAAGCAGAATATAAAGACCTGGGAAACATCTCATCAGCGATGTGCTATTTGTCTTTCAGTAGAGTAAGCATAGAATACGGACCTCCAGATTTGTTGCTAACTTGAGATCCACTGATATATCCTCTGTACCAATTCTTTGGCTATTTTGCTTCAGATAAATGTAATTTCATAGACCTTTTGTTCAAACTTTCCATTAAAAGATAAACGTGAAAAGAGGTTATGAGATATAACAAAAGACCACAGGATTTAACCTAATAATAATAGATAATTTTCTCACATTCTGAGTAGGTGGTTGCTCCCTGAAATGAGCCATCCCCAGTACTTGTTTTATGCCTCAGCTTCCTTGCATTTCTCACTGTATGTTTAGAGTCCTACACCAAAGACTCCATGCACACTAGACTTCTTTTTTTCCTATAGGTCTCCAATGAAAAGAAAAGGTGGAATATTAGTCTGGCTAAGCGGATTTTTGAAGCTCAATAGAATTCTAGCCTCTCTATAAAGAAAAGTATCCTCCTTTATGATATCACCTAAACAATATAAAATATTCTCAGAGAAGCATAGGTAGCTGTGGTTTTACCTCATGTATTTGTTCAGATATTTTGGCCACCAAGCTCTAACAGTAGCACGATCAGGAGAAAAGCCCTATTTCTAGAATAAGCTGACAACAACTGGACTTTTCCTTTAAATCTGTCAGTCTTTTTTATTTAAATATTTTGAAATGTGAAGCTCCTCAGTGGGCTTTGTTTATTTCCATGAGCATTTTTCCTGGCTAAGTGATTAGACAGATCTCCTGATGTCCTTGTGAGAACAGGATTTTATTAAATGGCTCTGAAGAGAACTGAATGGTAGATGTGCAGCTGCTAGATTTATGGAGCTGTGGGATCAGGAATGCTAATTTTTCCTAGTGTTAATATATTTGGGTGATATCCTTCTGAAACATGGCTGAAGTCTGTAGCCTATACCTCATGCTCTACTAGAAGAGCTCATGATGAATGTACAGTCAAATACCCTTAATGTTTTGCAGATGCTGTGAACACCAATTACAGAACACTGACTGCAGTGAAGGGGTTAATGATTAATTAAGTATGATGATATGAATTAAGTACCAGCAGGGTCTAGGGTAATTGATGTCAGGTGAATGGGGAACTCCCCAGGATAATGTCAGTGCCAGAGGAAGTGGTGATTAGTGGGGATAAATGTTGGTGTGATCTGCATCTGATGAAGGCAGAGTTGAAATGTTTGTGGGACTGGGCCCAGCTGAGAATAATAAAAGCTTTTATGTTCCCAACTGAGAATAAAGGAGATTTTGAATCAAAATATGTAAATACAGGTAGAAACTTTTCCATCCTTAAAAAGCGCAACAAGACATATGCTTTTAATACATATCTTCATAAAGCTTTAGAAAGCAATCTAAAAGTTCATTGTGAACCATGTAATCCCTAATTCTAAGTAGTTTCAAGAAAGGAAGAAAATTGAGGTCCATTATTTTTCTCTGTTCCTTACAAAGAACAATGCAGGACAGTCTTCAAAGTGCAGATGAAGACTTCACTGTGCTTCCACTTATTTAATTTGCAAACTAGATTACAAATATTCTGGTACAACTTTGTAAATCTCCTGGAGGAGAGACAACACTGGTAAGTGTTGTTTTTATTTAGTTTTAGATAGCTATAGTTATAACTATTGTTATTGTATAGATATGTGTAAGAGGGGCTTCTTCAGACAACTCTAGACAATTTTGGTTCATTTCCAGAAAAAAAGTCTGTTGTGTGCATTGTAAAATGCAGTACAGAATTTGTAGTCCATAATCACTTAATTAAAGATTGTCTCATAATGCATGTACTTTACTGAGATGAATTAAGGTTGTGCAAGAAAACTCAATTATTCCGTTACCTAACTTAGATGTGCTTAAAAATGTTCTTTATTGAGTAACCTGATACACTAACCTACACAGACAATTGTATGTCTTGTGCAATTATTTTACTTTAAAATCTCTTCCCCTCTCAAAAACCTACAAGGGCCATGGGCCATAATAATGGTGCTTATTTATTTACTGTAGGCAAATCCTATGAACTTTTGATGTGAATCTGGGCCATGTCAGTTTACTTGACAAGCCAAACAAGAAAAACAGAGAGAAATTAAGGTTCCCTGGGTCATCAAATAAAGGTTTCATTTGCAGAAATTCGCAGAAGTCTGACCACGGTCTGTGGATAATACAACCTAAACACAGGTCACAAAGAAAGAAAGTTGATTTTTGCTCTGTGTCTTTACAATCATAATGTTAGCATAATTGTTGAATGGCTGGATGACTCATTATCCGTACATACTGTATATGTTGGCACCATACTACTTCTGCATTATACAAGAAGGTATCTTTAAATCCAAAATGACAGACGCAGTAAAACAATGGTGAATCTGTATATTAGCAGAGACTGTTCTAAAATTACAGCTTTACTGCTATATATGGGAATGGACTCTTGGTGACTATTATACCTCTGGATAGTGAGATAGGTGTAAATATACAATTAATAATTATTTCTTATGTTTTCTGGTTATCATTATTAATATTTTATATGTACTAATTTTATAGATAAAATGAATTTAATTTACTTAGTTAATTTTAAGATGAGAGGATTAATCTATGAAGTGTGCAAAATTTACAGTTATACACATTTTATGAAAGATCTAATAATATGGGAAATGTTTGTTTCCCTTTGCAACAGATTGTCTACATACCTCTCAAATAAAAAATACATACTTTGTCTGATTATGAATTAATTTTTACAAGTTACATTCCTTTTAGTTCGCAAGGAATATAATTTATTCATACATACAATACTACAAATGGAGTAATTCTGCTTTGATTAGAGGTGTAGGTAATCTGCAGTGATGCCAAAATTTATCACTGAATTAATTTCTTGCCTTACTGTTGAACATCTTAAAGAGCTTCATGCAACAGAGTGAGTAACATTCTCCATTCCTTTACAGCAGGGAAACGAGGAAGAGATTGCTCAGGGAATCCAATTCTTTGATGTGTATTTTTCAACAGATCTTTCACGGAGGTCAGATGGAACTCCCATTGACCTCCTTGGAGCAACGTTTATGCCAACACAAAGCAGTTGGTGCATTGGAGAGCTAGAGAACCTGGTCAGTAATTTAAAGCCAGGTCTTGTACTTTAAATCCCACATGTTAAACCAAGAAGAAATATTTGTTTTTCTGACTCTTTCTCCCTGACTATGAACACATAACGGTTATGAACTCAGCTTTCTGGATTCTGTGACTGCTCTGAGATTGGGGTCACTTGGCCAGCAACGCGGCGCTCCACAGCTGCACCACGAGTTCACCAGGCAGCCCTCTCCAGCAGTGTTTATTATACTTGTGTTTGCAGCATGTCTTGCTGAGTAATGCACGCAGCCTGGATGCTGGTGGATTCTGTGTAGATCACCCCTTTTAGTGAGTTCATTAAAACTGCCATTTAATTTTCCTAGAAAAACAAGGGGGAAAAATATCTGCTTTTCTGAAACTGGACATCTGACTGTATAGATGCTCCCCTGCTGCTGGCAGTAAACTGCAGGAAATAAGGGACAATTCTTGGAAGAGAACAAGAGGTGACTGAACGTGCAGCCATGCAGCTAACACACTGAGTGGGCATTCCAGCAGTCTGGATAAAAATTATTTATGTTGTGGCTATGTCTAAAATGGCCTGGGAACTTTCCAAATACAAGAGAAAAAAAATCCTTGCACCCAAGAACTGGAGTATAAGAAGAGAGAGAGGCGCGTAGTGAAGGCTGTTTGAGGACAGAGCAAAGAAACCAGGTGATAAAGTTGAAGACAGCAATAACTAAAAGTTTCTGAAGGTGGTTGGTTTGTTTAATGTCAATATTAACAGCCATATTAATACTAGTACTAATACTCCAATCTCCTGTCTCTTTTACAAGTATCTTCCCTGTTTACCTTGTCTGGAAACCCTGGCTCCACTGCTAAGATCCCTTATGCTCTCCCTTTCACCAGGTAAATAATCTATTCAGTCAAAAGACACAAAGTCAGTCATCTGTCCCTGAGCTATAAATAGATGATAGTCTGCAGTTTTGGGGGCTTGGGTAACTTGCAGCTACACAGAATTTGCCAGTGAATAGATCTTGTGCAGCAGAAGTGTACCCCATGATCTCAATCCTGATGACTGGAGAGAGTCTTCAAAATATGAGGGTAAGCTGTCACTGTTATTGCAGTGTGATATTGTGAGAAATTTGAAATTCTCTGTTTGTTTTGCCTGGTGCCCTGGGGACTACAAAACAATACAACCTTCAAGTGTTCAGCAGAGTCAAAATATAAAAATTAAAATGTAATTTGTGATAAGGGAATGGAGAAACAAAAGCATCACACAGTGAATTGGAATGCCTGGTGAGCTATGTGCCAGCTGAAGTCTGTAAGAAATGTCACTGATGCCGTTTCTAACCCCTTAGAAAACAGCCACAGAAAAGTTTTTGGTCAGAGCTGGACTGCCTGGATAAATCTTAGGACTAAATTCTTGGTTTTCTAACTCTGGAAAACACTGTAAAGGTACTTTAAAAACAGTCAGGGAATGTTTTGCACAGACATACATTTGTAATTTTATAGCCACATGATACCAGATAGGATTCACTGCTGGAGCCACCAAGGAAGGCAGTGCAGTGACACAGCCTGTAGCCTTTGGCCCTGCAGGGATGCTCATGGTCACTGCGTGTGCTCAGCAAAAGAGTCATCACAGGGGCAAAGGCTGTCAACATGCTGAGTTGGGAGCTGCTTCTGAAGGCAAAGGACTGATTTGGTCTTGCCTCTTGGATTTAGGTGTCTAACCTGCAGCCTGGCAGAGGTCTCTTTCTCTTATTCCAGTTTCTTGGCTTCTAGTGCTTCCCTGAGGACAGTTGACCTATTTTTAATAACTGGGGGTATAGCCAAACCTATTCTTCAAAGCACAGCCCTAAGGCCCTTTTCAGACATTTCCTTAGGTGCCAAAAGAGCTTCAGACAGTTTAGGAGCTCTGACCATTAGTGAAGAGTTGCATAAAGGTTTTGAGGGCCACAAGTTTGGCTTTCATTTCCTAAATCCTGCCAGTCTCAATCTCTTTTATGGCTCTGACTTCAGTCTGGAATATGGCTACAGAATAACTCCATGTTAGAATCACTTCTGCACCAGGTTCCTTGCATTTCTCTTTATGGTTTAATGAGGAAGAAAGTGAGCAAAATTCCTATCAGAAACAAAACCGCTGATGGGTAGAAGAAAGCACAGACCTGTAAGTTGAACAGGGCTGGAAGGCAGAAGCTAGACCAAAAGACAGTTTAGAGGAGATGGAAGGAGCTAGTGACATTGGAAAGAAGGAGCTGTGCTTGGGAAGAGAGCTGAAAGTTGTACTTCTTCGCGGTTTCTGTGCATCTGTGTGCATAGTTTTTAGGGAAAACCCAGAGAAGGCTGAATAATAAGACTGGAGTCTATAAATTTAGGGTGTCAGATTATTTCCTCAGCCTTTTCTGAGATAGAGATAACATCCAGAAAATTGCTGAAGTTAATTTGCATGGCACAGAATAAGATTTAGGCAAAAGAATGACAAAATAAAATAGGAAAACAAAATGATTTGGCTTCATAGAGGAGAGTATGTGCTGTGGTTCATTTGTTGGATTTGTCCCCTATAATGCCCGTCTTCACTCATCACAGGACATGTTTCTCAGTTCAGGCAACTCCTGCCTAAATAAGAGAAGCCTAAATTAATCGGTCAAAGCTTTGTAAAGCAATGATAAGAAATGTCACTTTAATTTAAATCTGTTTTCAGAGTAAAAATAGATTTCAAAAGATATCAACCACAGTTAAAAAAAAAAGTTCTTTGGTGCTGTTCTTGTTCTAAGGTGAAGTGCTCACCTGGTATAAGTGACAGAGGTGTGAGTCTCGATGCTTTATATTTTCTTCATGCAAACAAGTTATTGTCCCAGGACTCTGCAACCCAAGTTAGGTAATGTCATGAAAAAATGAACATATTCTGAACTCTTCATTAATCATTCTGAAAGTGCCAGTTGCCTCTGAGTGCTGATATATTTTATTGCAAAGATTCTGGGCAAGGCTTTGAAACATATTTGCAAGCAAACTCCTCCTGGCAGTTTTCAGGTAGAGGCCTTCACAGAGCTCTCTGCAAATATTTCTGCAGGTGCAAAAGTCTATAAATAGAACAGGACATCCGTCTGCATGAGATTGCAGTGTTGTTTGCTACTGTGGTGGTTTAGGGTGTTGAGGAGATTGTGGAAGGCCTTCAGAGGTATGAAGGTGCAAGAGGTATGAAGGTGCAAGAAAGAGAAATTAGTTTCTTCTTAACTTAGATTAAAAATTGGATGGAGGTTTCAGACGAGACGGTAAATCTCATCTGGGAATTCCTTATATCCTGAAATGAGGTTGATGTTTAAAGACTGAAGACTGGCCACAATAAGACCGGAAAATGATTTCTTGCACTCAAGGATCATTTCTAAAATAACAAGATCTTACATTTCTTTGTGAACTCAAAAGAAAAATCAGGCACCACTAAAATGCAAGAGAAGTACACTTATTATTACTGGACTAAAACTTCACACATTTGCAACAGCATATTGGCTCACTTTTTATTTGAGAAAACTGACAATGAAGGAAGTACTCTTTTGTGACTGCTGATAACTTAAGTGATGGGAAGATTTGTGTTTCTTATTACACAACCAAAAAGGACTGAGCTATTATGTACTGCACTTTCAAAATGTCAAGAAAATTGTGTAAAAAATATTTGCAAATATAAATAATTTTTATGTTACTTGATATGACATAAAATGCTGCTGATAATGTAAGTGGTAATTTCAAGAGAAGTGCTTTTGTTTCTGGAGGTGAAAAGAAAATGAAAATCGGTATTTGCCATGAGTTAAGTACATAGTATATGAGAAACTAATATAGGTAAATTGCTATTTGATCGCTAATAGATTATATAACATAAGTTTTCAATTACTTCTTTTTTTTTTGTCTAGTAAAATAACATCAGAATTTCAGAAGAGATTTTTTTTTTTCAACCGGGCACATTTAGTAATTCTGAGAAATAGCTATGCTCACAAGTTATATTGATTGAAGTTGGAAGTATCTTGAAATATTTTTCAGCTATTAGAAATGGCTTTGGACATTAGGTGAATACCAATTAGTTAAAAGTCTTGAAGATCTTTAATAACAAGAATATTAAGGATGATTCAACGACTGCCTAGCACTTACATTTCTATGACAGTTCTCTCAAAAAGTTGCTATTGTACAGTTATAACAATGTGATCTTATTTCCAATGAAGTTTTATGCCATAACGTGTTCAACGAGAAAAATTTTCAAAAAAAAATTGATGATTTTTTTTCTCATAAATGTGACTGAAGTAAATACACGTTATAGCAAAGCAGGGAAAATGAAAAGGGATGTTGTTCTGTATTATGTATTAGTTTTTAATTACCTGCTTTCTCACTCTGATTTCAGCACATTGATATGCCTTAACCTCTTCCAGTTAATTTCCTCTACAAAAAAAAATATAGTGACTTTGTAGAAAATTATAAGTATTGCTGAAAGCTGAGGGTTATTGTATGAAGAATACTCTATATCGAAGTTTTCATTCTATTAGTTGTCAGTGCTTCAGGATCTTGAATTAGAAAATGGTGTAGTGTCCTAACATTGATCTTAGTTCTCTCAGTTTCTTAATGTGTAGGAGGTATTATATCCATTCTTACCTCAAATAAATAGTGAAAATGATTTCTTCCACATCTGGGACAAATTGCAGTAACCTTCTAAATATTGTTCTGATATGGCTGAGGTTCAAATTAAAATGAATCTCAGTTTTATTTGTTTAAATCCTTTATAAATTGATTGGAAAGAATTTAGAAGGTACTTGAGTGCACTATACTGGTACTAAGTACCAGTTAATATAATAAATAATTTATACTGGTTGAAATACTTTTCAATCCAAACATGTACATATGAGAAAAAAAAAAATTGATTTTCCAGCAAGTGAATAGGCTTCATCTGCTGCTGTTTTTGTTGTTGTTTGGGTTTTTTTGTGGTTCCCCCCCCCCCCGCCCCCTGGCTCCCCGGGGGGTATAG
>NW_008795194.1:7147761-7150609 GCF_000699145.1 Aptenodytes forsteri
CCCCCCCCCCCCGGCCCTTGGCTTCACGGGCTGATATAGCTGTCACGGCTGCACAAAACAGTCTGAAGAAGCAGACAGTATTGTCATATATTCTCAGTGATTTAACTTTCCTTTCAATAACATGAACATTATTTAAACCATGAACATTATCTAAACAGAAGAGCAAATTCAAAGCTAGCCCTGATTCCACTGACATGAAACTACTTCGGAATTAAAACAATATAAATCAGTTCTGCCAGCCTTTAACTGAAAATAATATATTTTATATGTCTGTTAAAAATTGTAGGGTACTGTAATCATATTAAGAAATTAAGAAGCTTTCATTATATTTCTTTGGATGTGTCAGTGCATGGACATTGCTACAGGAAGAACTGAGGGGTTGATGGACCAAACATTGACAGGACAGCAGATGGTAAACTCTGTATAAATTTGGTCTTTATCTAGGACGACATTTAAAAGAGGAGTCATTTGCTGTAATGAAATAATGGGTTTATTAAAAAAAATTTTAGTTTTATTTGGCAAATATTATAATGAAAAGATGAGCTTGCTCCTACTTACCTGAATAAGTCTTTCAGAGATTTTATAGCTAAAACAATTTCCCAGTGGATTGTTTTGGATTTAAACCAATCTTCCTTACTTTGGAGATCCATTATTTCCCTGGTTTCAGACCTCACATGGAGCCGTTACACAAGACGTATATGTGGAACAGTTGTATTTGCCAAGGCTGTCTACCTAGAGTGACTGAATGTTGCTGTTTTGTGAGTACTGATTCCATAGCTAAGAGAAGGAAAAGACAAAGGAAAGGAAAGCTTTCTGTTATCCAAAGTGGCTGCGTGAATTACAGAGCTGCAGCTGTGAAACTGAAGGCTCACTGTTTCCTTCTGAGAGATGGATATTGGAGGGGTTTTGTTTAATTTACTGTATCTAGACCTTAGGTATTGTCATCAGATGGTTTTAGAAAAAACCCAGAATTTCATAAACCTAGAAGATAGGTTTATAGAGGCTCCTTAGCATAACTGAACACTGATGATACTGAACAAATCCCATTGAAAAATGTATGCTTTGGTCTAAGTATTGGTCTAAGCAAAGGATAGAGGGGGGAAAAAAATCTCCAAATATCACTTCTAAGGACTTGTGTGATCCTCCCTTGGGAGCACAGAGCAAACAGCTTTCATCTATCGTAGGCTGAACTACTGCAGAAACTGGGAACGGTGGAACACCACCAGCGTGGCAGCAGACGTGTGCCTGTTTGCATGTAGCCTGGATGAAGTGCGGTTCTAGCACAGCCATGCAATGATCAGGTCCCAGGTTAGCGCATGCACTGTGTGGTGTATAGCAGGAGTGCACCAGCCCTCTTGGTGCTGGCTCCCTTCTCTTTTTCCTGTGATTTCAGGCGGTGTTCAGACATGCCCTTCCTATGGCTGATGAATCTGTGTCATAGTGGGATTGCTGGCTCTGTCCCCCACCATTTAAGTGCTGGCCCTCTCCCAGCCCTCCTAGAGATGCTGGGAGCTCCAGTGAGGTGGTGATATGCAACCCTGACACCACAGAGCTGTTTGAAAGCAGGGGGCACAATGCATTTCTTAGAACACATTAATTACGCTGAGAACTATACCTGTGCAGAAACCATTTTGTTGGGAAATCAGCATGTGATTGCAGGAAGTCCAGAAATAGGGAGATTGTAACTCCAGCCAGTAAAATGGTAGATTCCTGCCAAATGGGCTGCGGTTTCCTGCACGGACTTGGATGTGTCACACTCACTTGTGTCACACACCAGTGACACAAACGTGAAGGTTTTGTGTCCTTTTTGCAGAAAGCCTACTTTCTCTCCCCACCTAGAGGGAAGCAAGCAGGAGTGACAAGTGGGAAATGGTCTTGATATCTGAACAGTCTACATTAGCAAACTTTAAAAAAAAATCATTTTAGTTCAGTTTTGCTGCTATCTGTCCACAAAAAGATCATAAACCCTGTGTATTATTAAAGGATAAGTAATCCTTACCTCTGTAGTAAGAGTACCACAAATAAGTGATCTAACACATGATATTCTTCTATCAAAGATTAACCGCATTGTGAAATCGTTCCAGCTGCATTAAAGACAAAAGAACTCTAAATAACAGATTACAGAGTACGCTCTTGGTCATGGAAACCTCCACCAGTAGGATATCTGTTTAGTCATCTCTCAGCGGCTGAACTGTAGAATACATTTTACTATGGTACTTATGCACATTAAAGGCTCTGTTTAGGATAATATTTTTCATAACTGTTTTTGGTGCTTAAGGATCTAGATTGTCTAAAGAGATGTTTTGAAAGTGCATAGGCAAAATGGATGCTTAATTTTACTTGGTTACTCAAATTCATGTTATGTATTTTAATATTGAGTTGAATTTCTTTATATTGAGTTGAATTACCACAACACTTTATTATGGTTTTACTTCACTCATTGTTTCAAACTTCAGCCTATAAGTTATTTATAGAAGGGCTTTTCTGTGAGGATTTCTAAAACAAACCCAATGAAAGGAATTCAGTTCAGACGGGAAGGGGTCTAAGGTGGTAGGTGTTAAATCCAATTTGCTTTAAAGCTTTAGATTGCTGTGGTCCTTGGAGTACTTTGGAGAATCTTAAGGGTCTGTAGTGTAACAGAAATCCCAGTAGGTAAAAGCACCACTCAGAATCGTAGAATCATAGAATAGTTTGGGTTGGAAGGGACCTCTAAAGGTCATCTAGTCCAACCCCCCTGCCGTGGGCAGGGACATCTTCAACTAGAGCAGGTTGCTCAGGGCCCCGTCCAGCCTGACCTTGAGTGTTTCCAGGGATGGGGCATCCACCACCTCTCTGGGCAACCTGTGCC
>NW_008795194.1:7153582-7163323 GCF_000699145.1 Aptenodytes forsteri
CTAGAGAGTGCATCTGGTCAGCAAATGGGTGCCTCCGTACCTCTCAGAAGAGAGTCGCCTACTGCTATCACCCGTCGCCTTTTCTTAGTTGCGCTGGTTGTTATACGGGGGGCAGATCGGGCCGCAAAATACCTGCTGCAGTGTTGCCCTTGATATTGCAAACAGCACAATGAGTGAACGAGTAACTGGGGCAGTGTTTTTTTAAGATTTGCCATTTTAAAGAGGTAGTTAGGTGTAAATAATTTAAGAAAGAATCCAAATTTTTCATAGGCAGTTGCCTATCAATAAGGGTAAAGAAAGGAGTGTATGCTATGGTGAGGAATTGTAGGGAAGTAAATGTTTGCAGCAAGGCTTGAAATGGCTCAGGCAGTCTAAAACACAGCAGAGTTCATGTACTGGGCTTTGTAATCCATTCTGATGAGATTTTTATCATCACCTTACAAACACGTCATGTTATGGGAACTTTCTCCATTTTACCTGGAACTGCTAGGGCTCTTTTACCCACTCTGGGAGAAGTTACACAGATATACCTAGTAACTGTGAATGCTTTTGGAAGCCAAATATAGCTGCAGTTCCCTGTTAGATGAAGCTTAGGAGGGAAGAGTGAAGAGCCATGGGCTGTGAAATCCCCTGGAGGTAGGCAGGTGTATGGGAACTCTCCATTTTCCCTGGAACTGCTAGGGCTCTTTTACCCACTCTGGGAGAAGTTACACAGATATACCTAGTAACTGTGAATGCTTTTGGAAGCCAAATATAGCTGCAGTTCCCTGTTAGATGAAGCTTAGGAGGGAAGAGTGAAGAGCCATGGGCTGTGAAATCCCCTGGAGGTAGGCAGGTGTTTGCAGATGTTTACAGGTGTTTAACAGATATGCCAGATGAAAGGATTTTCAAAAGTAAACCTTTACCTCTGATTAACACAGGATATCCTCAAGTACAGATATTAAAATTTTCAAACGTTTTCCTGTGCCATTCTTATTGATGACATTGTCAGAAACTTTGTTAACTTATCAAAATACTTTGTGCCAGGACTCTGGTAGGATCTGTGGTAAACTTTCTGCCCACTATATCAAACAGTATCTCTTTCTATGTCATACAGATAATGTATGACATGAATAATGAAGTGTGAGAACTTGAAGCTTGCTTTGCTCATTGCTTGAGTGTGTACGCAGAGCAAGTATACAGCTGACAGGATTAAATTTGTATTAGATAAAATTGAAACAATTTTTCTCTTAGAAAACCCATCATACGTATATGGTTTTCTTTTTACACATTTCTGTTGGCAACCTATTGCTGAGGATGGAAGTAAGTACCTTCATATACCTACTACGCAATTTTGCAGGTGTTTTTTGGTTTTATTTTACATTACATAGATGATTTTGGACAGAAAACCTCTGTGCAACACCGCTCCTCATATTTAATTTTTCCATTGGTACATTTTTACATTAAAATGGTTCAACGGTATTATGAGGCAATCGGAATGTTACTGTTGAAGCCAAAAAATAGCTTAGAAAGCTCACCTCGTGCTTTGAGCTTGTTATTTATATAGTTAACCATTTACCCAAGAGCCTATAGATGGAGATTTCAGACACTTGAAAAAAGTATTTTCCTATCAATACATAGACTATTGATTGATAAAGAAATTATGGCAAAACAAATTGAGTCAATTTTATGAAGTCTTAAGGTTGATGAAGTTGGAGAAGGCTGAAAGAGCAGAATAGTTAGCTGACTGAGGTCAGAACTGAAAACAAAGCATTCAGCCACCTGGATAAGCATTTTGCTGAAAAGAAATTTTTCACTGAATAGTTGTTGATATTTTGGTTTGCTGGATTATAGTTTGTCAAATGTATAATGCCACAGTAAACAACTTTTTTGAAATTATTTAGGGCCCATTTTTGCTTAAGGCCATACGCTGCTTAGCCTTGCACAGACTGCTATTGTCATAGCCTTCTGTTTTAACTATCTACATGATGGAGCAATCTAGAATGGCATTTTTGATGAGTTTCTGACAAATTGGTTAATGGAATGGACTTAGAAATGAAAAAGATAATTTCATGAAAGAAACAACATACAATTAGCTTTCAAAATATGGTGGTTTCTTTTGAAAAGAGTGTAGCAAACCATTCTGGGGAAAAAAATGGAATTTTGTAGTTTTGAAGCTGTGTCATTTGTCTCTGTCTTGTCTTTGCCTTTGAATGCAAGAAATGGAATGTGGAAAAAAGTCATCTCTCTTCCCAAATAATTGTCATTCCTCCCTTCTTCCCTCCCTGCCCCGCCCACTTCTCCATTTTAATTTCTTTTTTTTTTATTCTTTAGATTTCAGAAGAAAGGAAAATGAAGACAGAAATTAATGAAGAAAAAGAGAGAAGGCAGAAGAAAAACCACACAATATCAGACATTTCAAGTAAGACTGAAATAGATTTTCAAAATGAAGTTTGTTTTATTTCATCATTTTCCTCCTTCAGAAAATTCAAGAGAACATTCTGAAAAACAAAATTTTTCAGGAAAATGTTGTTCAAGGCTTTAAATCAATTCTAGTGTTCAGTTATACTTGTTCTTCCTGTGAAGTGTGGATCTCGAACAATATTACACAATAAATCTAGAAATTCCTGTCAGAAGACAGCTAGTGAAGCCTTGGTCCAGCTGAAGTCAATGACAAAACTCCCATTCCCTTCAGCAAGGCCAGGATTTCTCCCCTTACTGACACATTTAAAGAAGTGATCAAAGTTTCAGCAATGCATACTCTCTGACTCCATATATGCAGTAGTTGCTCTCTCTCCAGGCAAAGGGTCATATTTAACATATTTTGGGCTCTTTAATGTGAACATAATAGGAGAATGCCAATAAAACCACAAGATTTTGCAAGTCATCCTGCAGAATTTTTCATCTCAGGCAAAAGATTTTACTTCAGCTCTAATAAAAACAGATATACAGCTTTTTTATTTAACAACAACAACAAAAAAGGCACTCACTTAGGAAGTTTAGTCACATTTTTCTTTCAATTTTTTTCCTTGAAAGCCAAGGAATAATTGTAAATGCAATTCATAGAGAAGAAAATATCAGTTGTTATACTGGTGAGAACCAGCATGTAGCCAGGTTAGAGCTGAGTCCTTTTTGCCTATTGAAGAAGTGATCACAGGGCTGACAGCTGGAGTTTACTTGACTGTACAGTAAAGCATCCCTATAGGTACCTTTTGTTGTATTCAAAATGCCAAATGTAATCTTAATGCTATGCTCTTCTCTTCTCTTCTCTTCTCTTCTCTTCTCTTCTCTTCTCTTCTCTTCTCTTCTCTTCTCTTCTCTTCTCTTCTCTTCTCTTCTCTTCTCTTCTCTTTCCCCATTGAGTATTATATCTTTAACCAAGGAAATGAAAAGAAGATAAACAGAAGAGATAAACATACACTCCAAATTATTTAAGACACTCTGTAGAGAAATGATACATTTTCACAAATCTATATTTTATTTTTGCATTGTTAGTTAGCCAGTGTTAAAAAATCCAGTGGCTACTTGAAGCTGTGTGCAAAGATGATAGTTTAAATGCACAGAAAACTGTACGACAACCACATCTCTTCATGATACTTCATGTTGTCTATCAAATTCTGTGCATTAGCACTGTCTGAGTAGAGGTAGCATCTACTTAATAACTGGAAAATAAGCCCTAAATTATTGAAACTCAGAACAAAAGAAGAAATCAAAATCCCAAACCCTCTGAATGAATTGACTAATTAAATAGAGATATTTTCTACAGTTTTGGAAAATATAGTACATTTGAATGCACCTTGCAAACACTTTTAATTATAATTCTAGATGGCAAGTGTGTTTGCCAGTATATATTCCCTATACACTTTCCAGTCACAGGACTTGCCGTAATGATCATTCACTGATCACATTTTGTTAGCAATCTTCCTCCAAAATGGAAGGGACTTGAGGCATCTATCTTGCTGTTGAAATGAAACAATTGTTAGACAATCACAAAGTGTTGTGATGCCCTTATTGTATGACAAGAACATATAGAATAAAATGAAGCTTTTTGTTGAAATGCAGAATTACATCTTGGGTCAGCTCTTCTCCATTAGCATCAGCTGACAGGGTGCCCTCTTGCAGGACATTAGTCATGCAAATACAGACTCTCTCTGTTTCTACCAGAGCTGTTTCATAGGTGTGAGTGGATGCTTGTGGATGTACAAGTGTGAATTATGTCCTACTTTGTTACTCTGTTTTAAGAGGTAAAGCAGAGTGGGAGTTAATGAGCTCCAGGCAGACAAGGATCCTGCAGAACTAACTCTGCTAGTGACCCAGATGCTGCCCAAGAAAGGTCTGCCACAAGGCCCCTAAAAGCAAGTATGTGGCTACTAAGGAAAAAACATGTTGAAGCCTTTCAAAAAGCGTCATGCATTTTATTGCTAAGATCCCCAATGAGGAACTCAGGAGATTAGGCTTTGCCCACACTTGAGACAAGCATGCCTTGCTTATGTCACTCTTCTTCAGAACAAAAGGTTTAAATTTAAAGTGACCTGAATGGTCACTTAAATGTTTGTTATCTGTAATAGCTTTTGGGCTTAGGTGAGTGTCGTGAAAAATCTCACAAGAGTTTTGACTGAGCCTAACATGCAATCCTTTCATGAGCTGTGGATCATAAATATTTCACATTTCTTGACAGCTCGCAGGCTCATCTTTCTATTTGAAATGGGTACATTTTAACTCACCCACCAATCGCCCTTGTGCCCTTGCAAATATTGATATAAACAGGATGTAAAAGGCTACCTTGAAAATTATGTCTATTGGAATACCCTGGAGTTTCTGGCCTTGTGCATGGGCAGGACAGGCTGTGTCATCTGAGGAAGAGCCCTGCGAAGGAGTGGTGACTCAGAGTCCTTCTACATCTCCACAGTACTGCATCCACTGAAGCTGGCTCTTAGAGCAGGAGCGAACAGATTATAGAAAATTCTGGGTTCATCTGGTATGCAGTGGTCAATCAGGCTGGCAGAAAGTGCCAGTCTGGCATAACCTCTTTTACCATCTTGATCAGTCTTTGGTTTAAGGCACAATCTATTTTAAAAACATAGTATTCCTGTAACTTTCCTCACCAGCTCCCGTTTCTATTCAGTCCACTTATAGGGTTCAGAAAAAAGCCCAGAAATTGGCATTGTGGCCAAAGTTTGTCTGTTATAACCAGAGAGGAATGTCTTGAACTTAATATGTTTGGTTTGGGAGATCTGTTTTTGTCCGCTATAACCAATTGTCCATTATAACCATGTCCATCATAAGTGTAGTGTGCACTATATAATTTAGCAGCAGTGGTTAGTACAGCAAAAACCAACTGTTGAGGCTGGGTGGGAAACCTGAGATATTTTGTTAACCAAATATGTCCTAAAATAATCTTAATTTTTTGAGAAACTATCAATCTCTGCATTCTTGGCTAAGTGCTGTTGTTGAAATTTTAAAATGGTCTATTCATCCTTAAATGTACACTTCACCAAGAAAAGAAAAGGATTTTTTTTATTCTATCAAAAAATCAGATACTAAGGGGAGAACCTTCATCCCTGAGCTTGAGGGGAAAAAAAAGGTTAAAAAGTGAGGGGAACAGACCCAATTAGTTTCTGTGAAGGAAAGTGTAACTTTTAAAAATCGGAAATTTAAAAATATGTTGTATCTTAGGTATAGAGAACAAATATATAAGACTAAGCTTTCTCATCACAGTTAAAATAAATTGTCTGGAAATCTAAGGACCCAAGTAAAAATTCCCACGTTGTTAATTTATTAAGCCTCGTAGCATAAAAAGCAAGGAATGGAATAGGGATTAATTCACAATACAGTATATTTTACCCTTTTAAATGCCAATGATCTTTAAAAAATGGAAATGTACTTGGCTTGAGCTAAATCTAGATGAACATGTCTTAGGTTTTGCTTCTTGAAAAAGAAATGAAGTTGGTTAGAAGTAGGGTTTTCTTGGGCAAAATGAGATTTTTTTTTTTTTCTCTGAAACAAAGCATTTTCATTTTACATATCAACATTTCCGTTAAAAGCAAAGCCAGAGGAATGGCATGCCAGACTTGCACACCATTCATAAAATCAGCAGGTGATGCAGTCCATCTTGCAGCCAGTAATCCAGTGGCTAGGGAACTTGCCCAAGGGGTGGGGGAACAAGGCTCTCCTCTGCCAGTGGAGAACCCGTGTCTCTACCTTCCAAGAAATATCCTGGGGGAAGAATTATTTTATTTTTTTTAATTCCCTGTTAAAGCAGTCCAAATTTGCATGTGATAGAACTTTTGTTTTACTAAGGATTCTCCCACCTTATGAATAAGAGCTTAAATCATTGTGTCCTCCTTCTTGACTCTAGCCTGGCATCCTGAGCGCCTTAGTCCCTTGGAGTCCACCGATGGTCCTTGTTGGACTTCATGGACTTTGTGTGGCCTGGTGAGTGTCATTTGGAGAGTGTCATGGATGTGTCCCCATCTGAGGGAGCAGGACTGAGATGGGGCAGAGGGAGGGGAGCAACTTGCACAAACTTAACGGCTTTTGTAACATATGCAGGCATCTACATGTACCAAGCAATTGTGGAACAGAAGAGCAAGCCTCAGGCACAATCCCTCCTTGGGTGGTAGCCTGTGAATTTGGCAGTGAGGAACTGTGAGATAGCTTGTAAGAGAGCTCTGCTGTTCAGGGGTGATTAACCAATCCTTATGTAAACTCTTCCTGAAAACCCACTTCTACTGTACTGAAACAAAAAGAATAGTGTCTTCTCTGATCCTCCAGTAAGCTGCACATAAGACTTTTTTCTGTTATTTTTTTTCTGTTTTGCTGCCGTTACTTGTTGCTGGTAAGGTAAAATGGATTACAGGCAGTTTAGTACTGGAGTCTGACATTTTTCTTTTTTTAAGTCTCTACTGTGAATGGAACAAGACTCCTCTTCTTGCTGAAAAAATGCAGTTTCTTGATGAGAGGTGTTATGCAAGTTGCTGTAATTACTTGGCCTGAGCACCCCAGGGAGCTCTTCTGAACCACAGTACTCGTTCTTGCAGGCAGGGTAAAGTCAAACTTGCTCAGCAGTGAAGCTTCAGAACTGTGAATTCTGCCCCCATCCTGACTAAAATATGAAAAAACACTGCAGTAAACTCCAGTCTGTCTCAGTCCACCCAGATATAAACTAGCTCATCTACTGAAAGTTTATGACAAATGAGATGCAGCCAGTTCCACCTTGGCCTTTAGAGTTGAGGAGAAGTAAAGGCCTGTCTTTGTCCAGTGATAAATGAGATGCTTATTCCAAGATTTTGCTCTGCCAGTGAATTATAGTTGGAACTGTTGGGAAAGGAAAAATTGTGGTTGGAAAAAGGAGTGTATTATGTGTGAGTGACACAATGTTTGTGCATGTATGTGGGTGTTCTGAGCAGATCCTTACAATGCATAAAAGAATAAGGATGAAGAATGCTTAAGTGTTGCCAAGTTGTCAAGTGTTTATCTTTTCAGATATATAGTAGTATCGACAGTCCTTCTTACTGGATGGCTCCTACAGTAAGCAGAGAAAAGGAAAAAAAAAAGGATAGAATCCTGACAGAATAATATGAATTTTCTTAGAATTAGAAAACAGTATAAATAAATCAATAATTTACATATGTACATAATTTCTTACCCCATGAAAGGAGAAGTTGTTATAGTTCATGACATGAGAGAATCTTGCAATGGCAAAATTGGTGTGAGTGAAACAAGTTTTGTATTAAATCTCTAGCTGGGGTTAAACTGTTCAGGTAGATCAACTCACTTTCTAAAGCCATCAGCAGGTTTTTAAGTTGTTGTGGTGCTTCTTTGTCAGAGTTTCAGTGCTTTGGCAGCCCTGAGGTTTGTCTTGCTATTTATCTTCTGCCCTTCAGTCTTGCCAGGTAGAGACACTTGCAAAGTGCCTGTCTCTGGCAAAAGCAATCAATCAGCCTTCTTTACAGGTTTACTTTCCTGCTTCACAAATTCCAGGTGATCTCTTCTTTCTCCTGGTTGAGAGAGGTGATTTTGCACCTCAAGAGCTGCACAGCCTTATGTCTATTCTCTGACTCTGAGGTGAAACAACTGAATTTCCCACTCCAGAATCCAAACTGCCTAAGCCCACTCGGCCCTTCTGGCTTGTGTGGATATCTCTGCAGACCTCAGAGGATGTCTCCCTTACTAAGCAAAGCACTTGCATTCCCAATAACTTGATTAAAACTGGATTGCCTTTATATGGTCTACCAGACAGGGAGCAGAGTCCTAGTTCAATACTCCTTGTCACTTCCCACATATCCTCATGAGACAGATCTTGGGCCCTCCTAAACAACCCTCAATTTGTCAAAGAATCACTGCCCTGAATTTGGAAACTTTGGTGTGGCCAGCCTGTACATCCATACAGGCAGAATTCCGAGCATTCAAGGGTGGTGTTTGGGACACATTTTAAACTTTGTATGACTAATATCTAGTGTATCACTTATAAAGTGAGCACCAGCGATGCCTTCTCCCCTCAGTATGCTGGGCAGAAGTCATCCTAGCTTTTGCAGGAGGTCTGTATATGCACATAGGCACAGATATCAGTATGAAAGCTTCTGCTTGCTGTATTATTTCATGACACTGTACAGATGGTCTTCTAGGTTACAAAGGAAATGCCTCTGGCAAGCTCTGCTCTTCACTGTGATTGATGCTATGAGGTATAAGCTTAGAGTTTCTCCAAAAGATCTCCTTTTCTCATCTCATTTTTTTTGGTCTGCTAATAGAATGGTGTAACACAATACTTTTAAACAATTAGGAAATATTTGTAATCGTTTAGATAGTCACCTTTGATATTTATAATTTGTAAAGATTTCTTTAACTGTGACTTGAAAGGGACGTCCTGAGACCACTAAGCATTCTACATTCAGCAATGGCTAGTGGCTATTTTATAGTAAAAAAACAATATGAAATGCTCTGCTTCTATCTTCTCCATCTCAACATCCTACAATATCTCCTTCCTAACCAGCAAAACATATCTTCACCCAGTTTATTCTATCTTTTTTGTAAAAAATTTCAGAGTAATGAAGTATCTTCCCTGAGCAAGAGAGAAAAAGCTGTCTGCTTCATATTTGGGACTTGTCTTTATATGTTTCATATTTATTTTTCTTACCATTTTCATCAGTTTCCAAAATGTCAAAAATAACGTTTCTTCATAAAGATTTCCAGTTTTGAATGACACATTAGTCATCATCTAACTTGAAGCAATATTGAAAACCCTCACTGAAGTAGACATATGAAGGGTCAAAATAATCGGAATATGTTAGTTTTAGAGTTCAGTTGTTAGTGTAAAGTTTAAGCTTTTAGACTAGAAGAAAAAGCCTGTATCTTTCCTTTGAAGACTGAAATGGAATGTACTCAAGCAACAGATTAATTTAGGATTTTTTAGGCCTTTGTATGGCATATCATCTGATTCCCTAAATGTCATAGTGCCAGTTAATGAATGCCAGTTGAAAGTATGAGCCTGGAATGTGGTAGCTGACAATTAACGCCCATGAGTTTCATTATGAATCATAGAATCATTCAGGTTGGAAAAGACCTCTAAGATCATCGAGTCCAACCGTCAACCCAACACCACCATGCCCACTAAACCATGTCCCTAAGTGCTGCATCTAAACATCTTTTAAATACTTCCAGGGATGGGGACTCCACCACTTCCCTGGGCAGCCTGGTCCAATGTTTCACCACTCTCTCAGTAAAGACATTTTTCCTCACGTCCAATCTAAACCTCCCCTGGCA
>NW_008795194.1:7164488-7206779 GCF_000699145.1 Aptenodytes forsteri
AGCTCCTCCGCCAGCTCCCTCAGCACCCTCGGGTGGATCCCATCCGGCCCCATGGACTTGTGAGTGTCCAGGTGGCGTAGCAGGTCATTGACTGCTTCCTCTTGGAAGTGATCCTAACACTTCACTAATTAAGCATATTCCTATAAATGAAGGTCCAAGAAGTGGAAGTGGAATTTTCAAATAGGTTCCTCTTTGGTTACCTCATCCCTGCTCCCACTGAACCAGTTGGAGATATTTAATAGAGGATAAATAAGATATGTGCAAGGCAGTCCAATATTATAAACCCCATCCTGCACTCATTTACTGTTATTTGACTGACGTTACAGGTACGGCATTAGTAGAACTGCAGGTCAAATCTGAGACACAGAGCAGAGAATATTATTTTTGAAATTACAGATGGCAAAATTCTTTCTCTTCAATTAGCTGAGCAATCCAAATTCCATGCATTCTTTCCAGGCAAACTCTTAAGTTAAGGGCTTATTTGGGAATAGGAAGGGTTTTTTTGGTATTGATCTTTTATTTCAGAGATGGTTAAATGGACTGATTTTTATATCTGATCAAAGGCCTGATTTTTCTTCTATTGAAGTTAATGGCTATGCTCATATTGATTTCTTAGAATGCTGGATATTCTTCCAAATTAATTCGGTGCTAAAATGGGGCAATCTGTTTTTATATAAAAAGTGAAATTTATGGTCAGGCCTGGCTCGGTATATGTTGTTAAAGACTATGCAGGGCTTCAGCAATCAATGCAAAATAATAAAAAATTAAAAGGGAGAAGCATTCTGTCAATAGCACTCCTGTAACAAAGGGAATGCTTGTTTTATATTGATTAGCTCTTGTTAAATAATGCATTATGTCTTCACAACCATGTAGGCTCTTGCAGGGTTGTTTACTGCAAGCAGTGGCAGTACAGAAATGCTCTTAGTGATCAAGGAAATCAATACTGTATCTGTAAACATACTTGCAAATGAAGTCCCATGGCTCACCCTCCAATTTGCAGCTGCCCATTAAACCAGAATAGTGTGAAATAAGACTGGGTGTTACATTCTGTATTTCTCTTTCAGCACCTTTCTGGACAGCATTAAGCTGCTGAGGCACTTCAATTAGAATCTAATCCATAAGTAACTTGTTTGGTATACTTCTACTCACCTATTGAGTATATGAGAGTACAAATCAGCTAAGCCATTTCCAACATTCCATGCATATGAGGACAGATTTTTAGCAGCTTCCATTTTTTCAGACACCAAAAGGTTCTGAGAACAATTTATTTGTAAAGCTACCAAATAATCCTTGTTAAAATTAGGGCATTCTCAACTTAGTGTAGCCACACTAAAAGCATCCTCTCCAAGGAGTTAGCTGCTCAACTCTCATTGAATTAGGGTCCCAAAATAGTGAGGCTTCTCTGGAAATCTTTGAAGGAGATTCCTTAGCATGGTTAAGGAAAATGCCTCCATTCTTTGAAAGTGTGGTGTGGGTGCCAACTGAAGAACTAGGTGAATGAAGCTAAAGGGAGTGTGGGAGCCAGTGAAACATGTACTCCTGGGGCACCTGATGCCACATCATGAATTAGTGTCATTTGTTTTCACACACCCCTGGTCACATAGCAAGGAAGCAGCATGCTTCCCCACTGTCCTCTGCAGATTATGCTAAGGGCAATACTCCAAAAGGATTGAGTGGAGCCGAGCTTTCTTTTTAGGGAGTGGTTGTTCATTTAATTACCATTCATCACAATCTGAGATCCTTTCAAGTATCACAGTCCAATCCCTCTGAGCCAAACTCCCTGAATTTAGGAGAGCTGTGATGCTTTTTCCATCATGACTTTGACTACCTTTAATAGGGTTTGACTGGCCCAGTGAATGGTACAAAAAGACCCTGGTGCAGCTTTGTGCATATTGAATTCAAGACAAAATAAGCATTGTTTCAGATGATGAGCACTCACAGTTCCCCCTAGTATTACCAGAAATAGATTGACATTTGTAGCACTGGACACCTATAAGTAATGGTAAACAATAAATAATAGAATGCTAAACATATTTGATCATTTCAAACAAGCTGCATTAGAGTGAAGTTTGGTTTATTTTCATAGATTGATTCTGTGAAAATGTATCTGCATAGTTTTAGGTTACGATCATTATTGTACAATGCCTTCTCTGGACACAGAGTGGGATTTATCTGAACAGATTTTAGCCACCTAAAAGTCAGGTGTCTAGCCTAGGCTAATAGTCTGAATTTCCCTTATAGTTGATGGAGATACATAGTCTGCTCCAGGAGACTGAGATAGCTATATAATATAGGTGGAATGTATAAATTTATGGAGGTACCTGACTTTCTTCATTGGCTCTGTAGGGAGGCTTGGCAGCTAACCATGTATCAGATGACACATTTTACAACATTATGCTAACTGGGGGAATCCTATCATATGAAAAATAATGACCAGCAAAGGTGTGAGGAGAGCTGGAGACAGGGGACTTCAAGTTAAAAATAGATGCTATGCAATAATTAGTAACAGTTGGAGACACAAACTTGCACTGAAAAGTGCTGGTCAGTCTCATTTTGAGTTCTTCCAAAAGGGAAAGATTATTTTTGAGGTTAACTATTAGTTCAGAGCCAAATTTCAGCTAAAGAGAGCTCCAAGTCATTTTGCAGTGACTTTAATAATATTGCTTCAGAGGAAACTTCCTGGCTATTTAATAGCGAATACTTCACAGAAATCTGTGGTGACTGGGAACTGGAGTCCAGAATACTGTACTGAGGGCTGTTATTTTTCAATACCTATATAAGGGTTTATTTGAAGTCACTGATCTTGTTCCTTAATTTCTAATGGGGTCTATATGACAGAAGTAGAAGAAATCAGTGAAGCAGGGTGAATTTTAGAGATCTGAGATCTGTCTGAAATCTCTTTTGGACAAGGTATGAGAGGAAGATCTGGCCCCGAGCCTTGGTGGAACAGTATCTGGAACATCTCGATGGCCCCAAGCCATGGACAGAGCGAGGGAATGACATCCATCTTCTGACCACATAGACATGGTCTATATTTTCTTCTCTCCCTTAGGAATTTTTCCAGACAGGGTCACCCTATATACGAATGGCTAACCAGCAGACCATGGCTGAGTCGATAGTCAGTTTTGGACCATTTGCATAGCACTTTCATGGACATATTTTTTACTTTAAACACTTCTAAGAAGGTATCTTCCTTGAAACCCAGTAATATACATAATTACCATGGTGCACTTTGCTGTCATGACCAGGCCTGCTCACGTTCCTGAGGGAGCTTGTTTAACTGAAGTTTAGCCATTGCCATATCACACAGCAGAATATAGAGAGCCTTTTAAACATGGGTAAAATCAGAGGCTGCAATGTCACCAGTATGATGAACATGAGAGTAAATCACAGTTAAGAGAAACAATATCTTCCTAAGAAGGGTTTCAGCTTGTCTCTGGTGTGGAAACTATGAATAATAAGGGCCAGATTTCGCCCACCCGTGGGTTAGACTCTATCCAGGCCATCCAAAAGGCAAATGGAGTGAGTTGGGGAGAGGGAAAATATCTAGCACTGAATACATACAACCTCTGAAGTTATTTTCCCAGAACCCAACACAAAGATCAATGCATACAACTTAGTTTACACTTTCAGGGGATTCTGCAACTAGTAAATGCACAAATGAAAAATGTTTTATTACATCTGTAATAATACCTTTAGATAAAGCTCATTCTGAGTGATGTGTTTAAAAAATTCTATGTTAAGGCTTCATATTGCTAACCATTAGCCATTAAAATATCAGTTACTAGTACGGTTTATTGCAAATTGGTGAGCTGATCCCTTGCCTTGGTCCTGCAGCAAAAGAACTTTTTGATAGCTCTTTACAAAGAGCTAATCATGGGATTTCATCTAAGGGAAAGAAAATAAGCTAAGTCTTTCATTAAAGCATTCTATAAGAGAAATGTGCATTGCAAATGTATTTCTCAACTCAAGGGTGCAGAACTGAAGTGAATTATTCATTTCCAACACAGCCTTCAAATCAAAACATTTCAGCATTCCTTACTTACTAACATCAGTGGATCGTGTGAACCAGAACACTATGTTACAATAACCTCATGATTTTTAGGCAGAAGGATCCTTGAATAATATTGCAGTCTCTGCTTTTCCCTGGAAACTTCCTTACTTTCAACAGTCCTCCTCTACTTGCCAACAGTGACCTAACTCTAAAATTATTTGCTACATTTGAGCAGGGAATAAAATTAACTCTTAAGAAAATGGGTGGCCTATACTATCAGCAAAGAGTGGAACGGGGCTCAGATGTATGTCCTGACTGGTGCACTAACAGGGTTTATAGTCTTTGTGAAGTCCCTCCAGCCAGTGAAAAAGCAGCATTTTGTCCAGAGGAGCTGCCTTAGCTGCATATTACTGTTATGATGTTTTGTCAGCTAATTGGATTCCTTTTCATATATTTAAAGAATTGCCAGAGCTGTGCTTTGTCATTAGTTTGCAAGCATAACTTTTCAGGCTATGTATGCTTAAACATACATAGCACAAAGTAGTTCTTCCAGAAAGAAGCTTTAACGTAGAGGACACAAATTTTCAAATGTCCCTACTGTATACACTTACCTAAGTGTTTGTTTTATTAGTACTGGGGAAATAGACCATTTCAGGGGAAAGGAAGGAGGAGAATTTCTTGCTGTAGTTTGCAGGGCACATTTCTTAGATTTGAGAACTGCTCAGACATTCTGTCAACATCATCCTCTGAAGGCGCTTAGGTTTTGGCAGGTACATTTATCCATGGAACAACACACAAAAAGAAACCCTGATGGTTTGGAAGGGGTCAGTGGAGGTCTGAAGGTTAACTTAAGCCAAAGATCTTGAGGGAAATTATTCTTAATGAAAACTGACACATATATGCCCCTGACAGCTTTAGAAAAAACAAACATATATTTCATCAGAATCTCAAAAAGCTCAAATATTTAAGCTGTGCAACAAACCCTGAACAAATTTTGCACTGAATAACATTAGCTGCCAAGGAAAAATTAATTCACACGCTTTTTATTCCTTCTGCTCTGATACCCAGCGGAACTGTTTTACATTTATCTGACCCCATGCAATACCTTTCTTTCAAAACCATTACATCTAATACATTTTCTTAAGGAACAATTTGGAGTGTTGCCCAGTCATTGTCTAAAATGAAGCAAGAACAGAACCTTTAACACAACATGTGCATATACTATCCCCACATTATGTATGAATGCAAGAGCAGACATCCTTTAGAAGCAATAAAAGTTATGTCTACCTAATGAGCTCCAAATGGTATTTCTTGTACACGCAAATTTCCCACTGAAGTCCATGGGCTTTTTGCATGTGTGAAATGAGCAGAGTAAATGTAACTATAGGTGCATGTTTATACTAAAGTATGGCATCCTCTATTACAGAACTCTTTACTGTAACAACAGGAACAACATGGAGTTTTCCAGAAGTTATACAAAGAGTTTTTGGGTGTATGCTTCCACTGAACATGAACTGGATACTGTTCTTACAAGTTTCTTAATAAGAAGACTGTCTCTCCTATAACTGAGTCTTTATTATAACAACAGATAAGCTAAGACAGGAAGGAGCTTGAGAAAGGGAGAGCTAGGTACATGTCTTTCAGTAGGTAGCTATGACTGAATTGACTTACTAATTAAAAGAGGTTGAATGCTTCAGGGATGTTACAATTCAGTCCAGACCTTAAAAGATCAGACAGCCTTATGAGATGCCTATCATATTGCTTAATGTGCCATTACGGATCTCAGACATTAAGCAAAGCATGCTGCTGATAAAAGCCTATGGCAGTCAGAAGCCACATTTTCATAAAGAAGGCGAGAACTGTTGAGTGTGATGTCTGATAGGAGTTATACTAGTTTGTACCAGCTGAGATTCTGCCTGTAATCAGCACGATGCTGGTGACTGATGACAGCATCTTAAATGGCTGGGAGCTGCACAGTGTTTGTTCATCCCAGCCTGGGTTGAAAGGGAACGCTGTTAATGTTTGCATCACAAGGATGCCCAGAGACCTATTCTAATATCAGGAGTCCATTTTGTTGCCCTCCTGAAGTGTTTATTTTCTCAGTAGACTTATCCCTAGAAGGGTGTGAGAAAAGCAGAATTACTGTCTGTAATAGAATCACAATTGGAAGCTGAGAGAGTTTAAAAGCTTTCTACATCTGATTATAGGAGATAAGACACTTTTTCACTAGAAGAATAAAGAAACTACTGGAGTAACTTATCAAGACTGAACCCTTTATTTAAAAGTGGTTTTAGTAAAAGCAAGATTTGTGTTGTGGAAGTAAAAAATACTGAAAGGAAGCAGGCTAACAAACTTCAAATGTGAGATGTAAATGCAACTGACAGGTAGAAAACAAACTTTTCTCTGCATCTATAAGGACAGAAACTAGTTGGTTTAAAGTGTAGCAATAAAGGCTCAGGAGAAGCTTTATAACATGGAAAAAGATGGAGCCAAAAGGTATAAGAAACATTATCAGTGGTGGTTTATAAGTACAGGTTATATAAACATCTCTTAAAAGTGGTTTAGGGATTCTCAGGGCAGGATGGAGGACTGCATTGCCTCCATGTTCTGCCTGATACTCTCTTTCCATCCTCTGGTGTCCTATTGCCTGTGTTATAACAGAGGTCAGACAATATGGTCATGGCTACCCCATTATAGCTCTGTATCTGCAAGCATCCAAAGAGGTCTGCAGCTCTGCTGGGAGCTGAAGGCAAGTGTCCGAGTTCCAGTCCAGGACATGACCATAGAAACCACCACCTGTTTTATACCTGTTTTTGCAACAGTGACTGTCTACTTCAAAAAAAGAACTTGGCACCTTAAAATGGGACTTAAGGTACATTGTAGTGTCTATATTCACAAATATAATGGTGCATGTTGCCATTCAGCTGCTGTTTAGCTCCGAAGGCACCTCAGTTTTCTTGGCATCTTCCTTCTTATCTTACTGCTCCCAATGTGCATGTCTTGATTTATCTTACTTTAGTGTCCTAAAAGGCTGCTGGTGAATATGTCCCGAAATGGGCACAGAGACCATCTGATACCTATGTTCAAGTGAAGCTCTGAAAGTATTTCTGCCCATTTCCTGGAAGGACCAGGATCCCTGTAAATAACATGAACTTAAAGGACATATCACAAAATGCACTCATGCCTAATTCTAATTGTTAAAGGATGATAGTTTGGAAGTTGTAATGTATTTCCTTCCTTCCTTCCTTCCTTCCTTGTCCCTCCCTCCCCCTCTCTCTTTCTTTCTGTTTCTGTAATTATTAAGATCATTATTAAAGATGCAGCAAAAGAAGGAAGAAAAAATTTTGTAGGAAACAAATGCCTGAGGGAAAGAGAGAATGAGACAGAACAGACATGGTTCTGTAGCCTGTTTGGAGGGAAGAATCTTGGATTCCTTGCCTATGATTATTTTTTTATTTAACTTAAATTGTCCTTGCCTATGATTATTTGTGTATTGAACACAAATTGACCAGTAAGAGTCCTTGAATGAAATCCAGGATTACTTGCCCTGTGTGGGTTCTCTACTCGCAAGGCTGTGTAATTAAGTTCTCTTTCTGTTCTGAATTCCTTTCCACATACCAACACAAATTCAGATGGTGGAGCAGAGTGCCTCCTTTACCTGGGATGAGCATTGTAATCGCACAACTTTTCTGCAGCTAACCTCAGGTCCTCTTAAGGGGATTTGCATTCTCTTCCTGAAAATGTAGAAAGTTGAGTTGTATTTCACAGTAACATTGTAAAGACATGTATTGACACGATTCATTTTACACACAGTGGTATACTGTAGTGTAGATATACACGTGTCCTTTAGTGGATCTCTCTTATACTAATTCCAGATGGCGCAGAATAAATTTCTTAAAAAACTACTGTTGCTTGGAATTTCAGACACTGAACTTCCTGTTAAAAACATCTGGAAATATGTATGTATATGTATGTAGTGTGTTTACAGAAGAAGAGATGATTAAAAGAATGTTATTAATCCAAATATGTTTGACTACTTATTTAATCTCATCCTGAAGCTCACTGTATATTCTACACACAACTGTCGTTAATTCCAGCCCAATAACAATTTAGGACATCTTCATCTGCTCTGAGCATGATGATGTTTGTGATAAGACTTACATTGTTTTCCCGTTCAACAGCCTCTCCTAATATTGTGAACATGCACTGAACTTTCTGTGGCAACCTTCACAACTTTCTTATCACTGGCGCAACCAATACTTATTCCTCATATCTGGTAGGTGGGTTATACAACCAAGTTCCAGCTTGGCCCAAAGCTCTGTTTTTCTGTATTCAGCTGTGATAGCCCTCCCCAGAAGATGGTGACAGTGCTGGTAAATGGTCTCTGTCCTAAGCATTTTGAGGTTTGAAATACTTTGTTCTAATGGTGGCTTGACACAAGCTAGAGGTTTTTTTTTAAAATCATTCTTGAGGAACCATGGAGTATATGTATGATTGAGGTATTTCAGCTTTCTTGCAGACATAAAGACTGTCTTCCTTTAAGCTGTGAAATTGGAAGATGCTGTTTGCCATTGCAATTAACTTCTTAAAACCTTTTAAAGTAAATTGACTTTACAAGTATTTTGATCTTTGTCTTAGTAATATAATCATAGAAAATAGGGCTGGAAGGTGGTCAGCCTGGCCACCCTGCTTCCTGAAGACAAGTCTGACTGCACCTCAACTGTTCCTGACAGATGTTTGGTAAACCAGTTTTTAACAATGTCAGTGATTGAGATCCCACAACCGTCCTAGGTGTTAATGAGGAATTTCTAATTTTAGCTATCTTTAAAGTTCAGACAATTGCATATCAACAATTAAAAAAGGTGGCTTAAAAAGAAAAGCCTTTTGAAAATGGGATAAGGACTCTTCTCTCAAAAAATTTAATTCAAATCTTGAGATGAAAAATATTACATCTCTTGTTGCTGCCATTAAAATATTTTCTAAGGCAATCAGTTATTTTATTTTATAGGCTTTAGATCACCCAGTTATGAGGAAACAACTCAGGTTCCTACTGGACAACAGCTCCAAGAAATACATGAGGCTACTCTTAAGTGCAAGCTACAAAACAGAGCTTATGGAGTGTGCTCTGTCACATTGTTCTGAATGATTATTTTGCTCTTGCGTTGTCCCAGGGACCACAAGTTTCTTCAGCTGTGTAAGTAAAACAATCCAGCTGTTATTCATTGATACCTAGATGTGTGCATCTTCAACTGAGCAGCCCATCACCTTTCTGGCATTAGTGAAGAAAGTCGATTGGAGTAGTAAGCCTCTGGTGAACATGGGAAAAGAACCAGTGCAGTTAAATAGAATATCTAAACAAATATATGTCTGCATTCACTGAATTATACTTCCCATAAAAGATGAATCCTATCTTCTCAAAGGTGAAAGAAAATTTTATTCTAATGCATAGAAGAAAGTTATGTTTTTCTACATTATTATAACATGAGCAACTGTGAATCATCTACACAACCTTGGGCTGTGACATTAGAATAACTACAGATGAGAAGAGAAAGAGAAGTCTTCCAAGGAGCTGAGTAGTAGTGGGAACAATCAAATCTATTTCTTGCTCTATACCTTCCCTGAACTTTTGCCTACCATCTTTTCCACAACAAGAGTTTGGTACATCCTAATTTTCAAGACTTCTAATCTATGATAGGAACAGGCCAGGATTTCAGGTTTTCATTTAGCTGGGAATAAGAGCTGACCTGCCCTTAAGTATTTATTTTAGCTTTCCAGGTGGAATATCAAGCTATTGCAGCAAAGCTGAATTTTTCCCTGTCTTCCAGTTGCATTTTTTTCTTGAAGGACAAAGGACACAAATTTTCCAGCCAGCTCCACTGAAATATTTCTATACAAAAAACCCCGAAAAATATTTTTTTCAGAGCTGTGTGCAACCATGCACATAACCTGTGTTCCATTGAAGCTATAATCATCAATGAAAAAAACCCCCCAAAACCCAAACAAATCCTTTTGGGTCTCTTCCATTCTCTGGTTTTGCCTTTTTTCTGCATTTGCTGTTTAAATCACACCTGTCATTTTAAAGCCTAACAGCATATGAAAAGCAGGGAAAGTGAATGGTGGTGATTGCAGTAGATTCCGGACTTATATGAGAGAGAAAACCACTGAAATAATTTAGTTTGTAAGAGATAACTGTGGTGGAGAGGTATGAAAGAGGTGTACGCAGTATCATTAACCCTTCTACTAGTACCTTTTGTTCAGATAAGTGGGGATTGAAGTTATGCACAATCACCAGTTTTGATGTTATTACTTTTTTCGTAAAGCAGCTCTATAAAAAGGGCAGATATGATTATGAGAGTGTGGTGTGGGGGTTGTACCTCTTCACGCCTGGACAGGGCCAGAAGATATGACACTTTGTGAATTCTCTTTTTGCATCTGTTGTCAGCTTTCTCTTTCATGCTAGACAATGAGCTATGGGTATGACCCACGGAGAACAAAGTCGGAGAAATAGTAACTAGCAGCCAAGTCGGCTGCTAACTCAAGTGAAAATGCAAGCCAACTAGCAAGGGCTGAACATTTCAGCAAGAGGGGTAAGTGCCCAACAGCTCCATGAGAATACCAATGAGAAACATTTGTTCTTGATTACTAGGCAGATATTAAGGGATTAATATGAAAGGGAAGATTTAATTAGGAGCAATGCTTTGCAGAACAAGTTAGGACATATGAATGGACGGAGAAGGATAAAACAATTCACCCTGAAGGTGTCAGTTTTATGTGTTTTTTAAGAACCATACTATATGTCTATGATGTTTTATGTGTGGAACTGTGTAAGAGTCTGAAAGAACCGGAGAAATTAAAAATCAGGTTAAGAGAACAAATGCCACTTGAACAACTTATGAGACATCATCACCAAGGTAAAATAAGGTCTAACCTGAGAAATTCCTTATGTATTTTCTTTGGCATTGCAAAAAATATGAGAAAGAAATAATGGAACTTACACATGTATTTGTAGACAGTAAGATGAGTCTTGTTTAAAAACACCTCTCTTGAAGAAGCTATACCTTTATAACTGCCTAATCCAGAAGATGATTAACACAGATCTACAAAAATAGGCTTTGTTTCCTATGTTCATTTAAAGTGAGAGCTCTTAGTGTCACTAATGCTAGCCACTCCACAATGAACAGGCAATGTCAGTTGTTCCGTTCACAGTAGGCACCATGTACTTGGATTTTGTCACCTGGGCAACAGTGCACATATTTCTGTTTCCAAGGGCACTTCAGAAAGCAGACTCTGCTGCTGTTATAAAGGACTTCCTGCCGGACTTTCCCCTGCTTCTGTGTTCCACCAACTCATGCTGGCTCCAGTAATTCATATTCTTGTATTTTCAGCATTATTTCACTCAACTTGAAACCTTTTTTAGGAGGTGTAAATCAGTGTATTCTGTGCTACCCCACTTTAAAGCTGGAACAAGGAACTACAGAGCTAGGTCTGCTGTCTTTTGAAAATTTTGGTGAGAAGTTCATGCTGGGGTATTGTCTGTTATGAAAAGTCCTAAGGAAGCTGTCAGAAATGAAAACAATATGCTCTGATGGAAAGAAGCTTCTATAAAAAATACTATACAGTTAAAACTGTTCAGTTCCAATAACAGTTTCTGATGGTGCTTCTTAACTATCTCAAAGCAGATGTTTTGAATACAGAGGACGGCTGTAGCTCTTGTTATTTAGCATTCATGTTCTGATAACACCATAAAGCCACACCGAAGTTGTTTTAGGAGCTATTTAAACAAACACTCTGAATATGTAGACTCATATAGAAAACTGCAGAAAGATTTTAATTCTCTATTACATTTAAGAGAATGTTTCCATAAGTGTTTATTATCCAGATGATACTTACAGAGTTCGAGGGTGAACTTTTCGTCTTAGCATAAATTTGCACCCTACTGCAAGGTACATTCAGTGTCTCCTTATCAGACACTGAATTAAGGCTTGCAGGATTTGGCAGCTCATGCCTCTCTGCCCTCTTTGTGGCTGCTGCATGCAGCTAATTCCTCCTGGGAAAAGAAGCAGGCCATCAGTTTGTTTACCATGCAGTAAAGATACCTGGCAGTTTCCTTGCACAAAATGAGCTGCTCTCTTGTCAGGAAGATGTTTGATCCTCTCACAAGCTCTGCCATCTGTTGAATAAATATAGGCATGTGAAAGTTCAAAGTGTTACTGTGCGTAATAACAGGCAGTGGAACAGTGTATAGTATTGACTGGTGGAATTAAGACACATACAGTCTCCAATTATGCCAGAGTTACAATGCTGTTAGGAACAAGACAAACTCTTTAAAAAAGTCACCCCCTCAAATTTCTTTAAAGAAAAAAAATACAGATTAATATTTTCTGTTGACTATCACATGGATTTCATACTTAACCACCAATTTAGCTCTGCCCACACAAAATTCATTCACAGTCTGTTTAATTTACTTCAGCACTTTGGATTGACCTAAAAAAAAAATCCTTAAAAATGCAAAGTTAAAGAGACACTGAATTACAATGAATAAGGTGGCAATTTTCAGTTTGTTTCTTAGTCCCAGACAGACTGTGAAATCTCTTGCGCAAACTGTTTGGTAGTGATTAATGGGTTTGGTTTTGTTTCCACTTCAGTGTACAGAGAAAAAAACCACATATTATTCTGCTCATAAGCAAAATCTTCTCTAGCCTTTCTTGTAAGCGTTTGCAAATATTCAAGTAGACTTTTTTTATTGTTGGTATAAACTTACTCGTTACTATTTCCAATAGTAAGTGGGGCAAACAATTTTGAGCATAAATGTTGCATAGACAAACCAGTGTTTAATATAGCTTATGAATTAGGAATTTTCAAAATACTCTTGTAAGATCATGTTATTGTATTATCAGCCTTTATTGGACTAGGAAATGCCTATGACTTTGTAACACTGATTCAGCAAGACATTTAAACACTTGCTTTCCATACTCTGAACTGAGAACATGAGTTAGAGATTTGCCATACTGGCTCAGAATCTGTCACCGTTAAGCCACAATAGAATGTTTTGTTGTTGTATTACAAGTAGTAATATAATAAGGTGGGATAACATTAAAATGAAGATTTATTATACCTCTCATAATTAATAACATGATATGCTAATGTGATTTTCATTGTCTTTGTGTTTTGTGGTTCTGTGGGAATACTCATAGGTTCAGGACAGGGTTCTTGAAGAGATGCGATGGCAGTATGGTCCCAGCCCTGGGAAAGATTACAATCTCATTGTTAGTCAAGAGGCAGCAGAAAGCAGCAGGAAGCTTATAACAAACAAGGTGGAAAAGTAAAATAGGAGACAATTATTAGTTTAAGGTAGGGTCACAGACTACTACAAGAAGGATTTATCTGACAACATAGAAATCTATATGAGTGACACCTAAACAGCCTAGCTGAAGGAATATTTTAACTAGTGTAGGACTTTCCTCACAAATTTTAGCCTTATGTATTTATGTATCTTCTAAATTAGTTGCCTATATGTCCTCTATTGTCAAGAGAGAGAGGTACCTCCAGAGGATGTTTATTTCCACATTAAAAAAGGTATGTAAGATAGGAGTCATGGATTGTTCTCAGCAGCTGCCTATCTCTTTCCAGTGACTTAAGAAGAGTACGAAGGACTAATTAAGTTTAGATAAGTTGTAGACAGCTCAGGTTGGCTCAGCAGAATACGACCCTTAACTTGCAGCTTATTTTAATGATCTGATGATTGAAAAATCAGTGACTACTCTGTTCTCTGATTATTTCATTGTCAGAGCAAATGGAGATCTGATTCTTTCCCCCAGAGGTGTGCTTTAAGGAATAACTGTGCCATAGTTCACACACACGCCCTCATGATAAACAGATATGAATTGTGACCTGTGGAGCTTTATCAGTTATTTGCTAATGGATGAGGATTAGCAGACAATAAGAACTACTGATACATTCTAGCAAGAAGAAAGACCCTGCTACAGTATAAATCCAGAACAAGTGATTGCTTTAACTTGATAAAAATTTATAAACTGTGTCCTCTAAGCTATTCAATACAAATATATATCTGCAGGCACCAGAAATCCTTGTAAATCATCTGAGTTCTGTCAATGTTCAAAGTTTCACTCATGAAGAGTTTGTGATCCTGTTACCGTAAAGAGGCAGATGATGAACTCTCTGAGACTCAATTTGGAGTTTTAGAAAGCAGGCATTCTTTATTATGGCCAGGTGCAAGGTGGAATTCCACAAATCAAGCACACCTATGGCTAGATCACCATTACATTTATACACAAAAATTATAAGGTAGTACACTCCCAGTTACAATGATTGGTTAATGATTTACATATAATTATAATATCGGTTATGTCATTCTCTTCTGTTACTATGCTTGCTGTGTTTTTTAGTATTATAATGAAGGCAGTTCACTTCAGGACACCTTAAAAGTAGGTTTTGTTGCCAAGTTGGCCAGCTAGATATCTACCTTGCCAGGTTGTCAAATAACTCATCCCATATACAATAGAACCTAGGGGCTCTGTTTATGGTCTAGAGAGTCCAGAGAATAGGGAATAGGGATTTCAAGCAACACAGCCTCAAATAATAAGTAACACAGCATCCAATACATAACACTACCATAGGGGCTAACTTATTGGAATCAAAATGTTCTTATAGTTGATTATTTCACAACCTAAAGATTCAATAAAACTTAAGATACTCTTCAACAATCCCAGTTTCAACATTAGTTTGCTAAATGACTTCGGCTAGTCACTCCCCACTGCACATTTCTTATTTTCCCACCTGTATGGAGGACCTAGGAGTCATTACTTCTGTAACGTACCTTAAGATCTTAAGCTAAAAAGCACTTTTAAAAAGATGAGTAATTATGATATTACTGACTCAAAATACTAACCCACTCATTTTCTGCTAATACAGGCGACGTTCTCAGACTTCAGAGCTAAGAAGTTCAGCTCATGCACCACTAATGTAAGGCAAACACCAAAACCAAATATAAAATATAAGATTTTGCAGCTCTAATGTCACCAGAGTGTTAGGGTGATGCCCTTATTCTTGATTCAAGCATAAAATATTGACAGATGTTGATTTTTAACAGCATTCGGTTGGGTGGGAATTTTTTTTCTCTTTCCCAGAGGAAAAAGCTAATGGGCCTTAAAGCAAATTTTATTCCTTGTGTGTCCTGACTCCATTATTTTTCTCTTGGCTAAATTTTATTTGTCTGCTGATGGGGCACACTTTAAAAAATGATTATGATGTTGATATTCTTGCAGTAAAATCTTGCATGCTGTTAACACATGACAAAAGGAGATAAAGAGCAGGGAAAACAAGGTTAGTGTGAAGTGAAAAATGATGCAATATTAAGCTATGTTGTTGCTTTCTGTGGCAATCTTTTTTTCTGGTTCATACAACTGTCAACACAGATGACTATCCTTATACTTTTATGGACCAGATTGTTCAAAATGGCTTCTTGGTTTGTGGTTATTATTTTGAATCTGCACTTCATTATACCCAATATTTGCATATGCAATTCACTTAGGTAGTTATACTGACCCCAGGGAAATGTCCAGTGAACATTCACTGTGACTGAGTTTGAATGAATAATGAAATGCTAATGGAAAAATGTGGGCCCACCTGATAGCAACTGAACTTTGCTCACCATAAAATGGGCTGGATCAAAGGTCTCAATAAAAAATTAATTCCTATACCATAATTAGAACACATTAAGATTTGACTGTAATTTTACATAGGTAATACAAGTAAGCCTCCTAAAACTGCTTCCTTTAAATTTTATCATTTGATTCCTATTCATAGGGAATGAGGGTGGTGTACAAACCACTGGGTTTCCTTCTCCTTTTAACTATAGCAGTGTAGAAGGGGAAGTGTAGTGCCACCCTTCCCTTTCCCTATTTCTTCAAGATTTGTGAACTGATAATATTCAAAATTACTATCTTAAAATTCAGATTACACAGGGAGGATGGAATCTAATCAATTCCCAAGTGAATTTCTTACTGAAATTGCAATGATGGTTAGGCACTGCCCATTTTGTAATTGTCACTGGTATACTACTTGGACATTTGCATTGTTTAAAAAAAAAAAAAAAAAAAAAAAAAAAAAAAAAAAAAAAAAAAAAAAAAAAAAAAAATGATTATGTCTACACACTTCTTTTACAGCCAGACTACTGGTTCATACATGTGGGCTTGCTATTCTCCCATTCTAAGCTTGCCAGCATCATACCTGGTACCGTCTAGCTGCATTATTTGAGAACTGTGGCCAAGCTAGTAAGTCCTACTGTATGGTTTGTCTCATAGGCTTGAGTGCACCAGTATGACAGCACGACTGCCGTCTTCACATCTCCCGAGTGTCCCATTCCAATTACAGGAACAAAAAATTCCCTTCACACCAACAAAAAGTACCATTCAGCAAGCATGACATGAAGGAGGTGTGTGTTATAGCTGCCTTTACCTCATTCCACCGTGTCCCCCACAGATTGTGGCTAGCGATGCCAATCCTCCCACTTTGGTGCTAAGTACTGAAAGTGTGATTATTGAAATATTGTTGTTTAGTACTGGTAGGAAAAAGCCTTGGAATAGCACAACATGAGATCAAAAACTTTTCAGGATGATTACAAAGAAACAAGAAAGGGAATACATTTTTCTGTGAAGGGAAATTAGCTAATATACAAACAAAATGAAGCACAAGGGAATTTGCTGCATGTGCCAACTACAGGCATAAGACATGGATTGCAAAGGCATGGATGAGCACAGGTTGGGGAGGAATTTGGAGGAGAGGCTTTAGTTTCAGGTATGCCAGACTCCTTTGCTCTGCAGACTCTCTCAGAGGCCAGACAGGAGAGGGACAGTAATGGTGAAGGCAGCTTTATAACCCCCAGGGTCAGTCATAGTGACCTGCCATGAAAGAAGTTAAAAGAATATTTGCTTCTCAGTAGCTCTTATTTGTCCTTGCCACATGTTACTTAGGTTGTTTTTTCTTTAACTAAGTAGCAGCTCAGTGAGCATCTGAAAGCACAGGAGCTGTTGGGAGGAAGGAGCTTGGCATTGCTAAGTCTGCCCTTTCTCCTCTCCTGACTCACTGGGATCTGAACTGCTGAGCCACTCTGACCTCTGCAGAGACACCTCCAGCAGCTTCGGGCAAGGCACAGTTCAATAGTTAGTTTACAGAAGAGAATAGCTAAGAGGATCACTGAGCCCCAGTAACAGAAAGCTGGCAATGGACTTTCTGTGCACTGGAAGGAATTCTGTGCTTGGTCAATGCAAAGCATTCAGAGAATCACTTTAAACTACTGTGCCTCAGCCATGCATGAGGCAGAGTTTAAAAAAATATTGTCCTACCCCATACTTATTCTTAGTTAAAAGGGTGACTTTTTCTGGTGAACATTATTTAAAAAAGACAATTATGTCAATATTTTTTTCCTGGCAACCAGGTGCAAAAAGACAAGCTTCACTCCCAAATCGCCAGGTGATGAATGAATGGTATTTCTGTTTCCATATAATTCAATGTTTTTTCTACAAAAGCTGTCAGAGATGTGTTAGCATGTCACCCTGATGTCTTTTTCAGGAAGGAGAAAAGAACAGTGGTCCAAACTTATCCTGAACCTTATAACATCATATTCAACATATAACGTCTACCATACAGGTTCAGTCAGTGACTCCTTGTGGTGATTTGTATGAGTCATTTTTCTTCATAAGGAGAGTTAAACTGGCTGCAGCAGCTAAGCAGGTAATCCAATGATCTGCGTGAGGTATTTTTATTATTCACAAAACTCAGGAAATACAAGACCAAAACCAAGATACAGCTGTTTTTGACTAAGTGTAATTCAGGCATTGCATTACAATAATGTAGTCTGTTTTACAGAGTAACATTTCAATCCTCCACTAAAAGTGTGCATTTCTACTGTGCAAAAGACATTTGCCCCTGACTACCAGGGATAGCACATTTCCTTTTAAGGTAGTCCATTGCCTTTTAGTAGAAAGCAGTATCAGGCCCAGTTTTTCTCTTCCATGTGTTTTATATTATTATACTTCATAATATAAAAGACCTCATTACACTGAGGTAAGGATACCCTTAACATAGTATTCCTTATGCTCTACCTACATTTTTCTGAACTCGTTTCATTAATTTACTCCTTAAACTACCTGTAAACTGTTCTGCTTATATACTATAAATAGTTGTAGGTGTTTAGGATATCATTAGTCACCATCTGATCAAGTTACATTTGGAGTCATTCCAGTGAATTTAGATTGTTAAAGCCTTGTCCAAATATGCTCTGGTTTGTCAATGTACTTCTGACTGCTGATGTGTTCAGAAGCGTACATAATATTCTTGCTAGTAATTTTTAGCCATCTGTAGTCTTCTTTGAGCTATCTGTAAAAGCATGCTAAACAGCTGTTAGCTAGCCCTTCCTGTTAAGTCACCAAATAGCCACTCATTTGACTATCTGATAGAGAGTGGTCGCTTGGGTTTTTTTTTGTTTTTAATCAAAACTAGGTTAGTTTGCACTTTCCTAGTATGGTGGGATTGTTGATAAAGGACATGCAATCAGTTAGTGGCAAGCATATTCCTTTTCAAGAATTAATATTCTCTTCATCTTAGTCAGACAGTTGTTAAAGGCTTCAGCTGTAGCAGGTCAGACAATAATTTCAGCATTTCCCAGTTGCCTGCCTCCTCCCTGTGTGAAATGTTGATATGTCATTACTTTTAATTTATGGATTTTCAGATTCTATAGTCAGTGATCAAGTCAGATTATATTAATTTTTCAATTATAATTTTATGCAAACGTTTTATTAACTCAAGCTGCATCTGGAACTCTTGGTAGTAAGTGAGATGTGACTTGAAGCTTCCTGATAATAAGGAAGATGCATGACAATATTATTTGATCTACCACAGCAGAACAATGCAGAACATCAATTACATAGCACTCGTTAGATATTAACCATATAATGACAACTTTTACAACAGGACTCCCACCTTTCCATTTTTAGATTGCCTTTTTAGCTTTGAGGATGTTCCAGTTAAGGACTCTTTCAGAAAGAAGTTACTGCATTAATGGTAAAAGCATCAACTTTTTCTATCTCTAGTTTTTACACTGAAATGTGGACTAATGTAATCTGAATGGGGATCAAAAAATAACAAGTCTTTAGGTCCTTCAGGAGAGAATTAATTCACACAATGAAAGACAGGTCCATACATTTCCTGTGGTGGATTCATTTGTTATCTGCAATAATAATTTTGAGTATTTTTGCTAATCAGACCATTATTTTCCATCCTATATCTTGCTAGAAGATAATTTAAGAATAACAGTTACAGAGTTCTCTACCAGCATGGAAAGGAGAGAACAGATTCTTACTGCAAAAATTTCTAAAAGCTCAAAAACTTGGGTTCTTTCAATTTTGAACTTCATTTTTCTCATCTGTATATTACTGTGTATTACACTGCGTAAGACAGGTGGTGTGAGATGTAGTTGCTATTTGTAAGCAATGCTGTGATCCTCATATAACAGCAGGAGTAATTGCTATTATATGCAATAGCAGTCCAGAATGACTGACAAATTAATGTCTTTTTACCCACTTCTCCAGCCAGTTGAATTACCAGTGTTTTGTGTTTCTAAGTCAGGAACTGAGAGAAGAATCTGACCTTCCTTCTGCTTTAGAAAGAATTTTTAAAAGTGGAAATTAATGTTCTGAAAGTGTAATGCTACCTGAGTGACAGGTTTTTTGCTTCTAAACTAAATGAAATGCATGGTCTGTTGCCTAACATCTGATTACAAAATGTGGTTATCTGTTAATACCTGTCTACATACAAACCATATTAAGTTTAACCTAGTTTTCTCTCTGGGACAAAGGACAAATTATATAAAGCACACTGTTGTGTAACAAATACATTATGTTCTCAAAAAGCTGCCAGTCTCCAATACAGGCTTTACAGCTATGAAGAATGTCATGCAATACTTTCTCTGGAAGAGTAATAGCACTAAGCACGCTTGATCTTCCTAATTTTCAAATGTATATGACAAAGAAAACCACAGATATAAAATAGGTACAGCATCATAAGAGAGGTGTGTAAACACACTCTCCAAATTTTTAATATATTTTTTTTATGTGTTTGGACAAAATATGTTTTCCTTACACCTCTAGCTAAGGAAAACATCTCTGCCCTTTCTTAAAAAAATAAAGAGAAAGAGAGTGAGAGAGATGTCCAGACTTCTAGCTGGGAGAAAATTTTGCAGGCATGAAATCCAGAGTCTTGAAAACCAGAATGTAAGTAGAAAAGAACCTGAAATCTATTAGTTTCAAAAAAATTAATCCTTCAAAATCACGCTTCAGGAACCCATCCTTACCTGCAGTGACTTGGGAGCCTGACTCACAGTACAGGATTTATAAACTGATGATAGGGTATTATAGACAGAACAGAATAAACACTCTTGATTTTTTGTAGCTGAATAACACAGAGCAAACATTAAATAATCCGTCTAGTAAAGGACAAAGATATCTGAGAGTTAGCACCACTCTACAACTGTTTGGATCCAGACCAGCATTAAGACTTTCTGCTATTTCCTGAAAATCCTTCCCAATGCAGTGTATGGGAAGAGTTAGGGGGATTAGTATCCCAAACCAATCAAGAACCTGAGCAAGGTACTGCCTGGCTGTGCGCAACAGAAATGTTGAAAACAGGTCTTGTGGCCTCTATGGAGTTTAAATAATCCATCCCAGGGTGGAAGAAAGTGCTGCCATATGCTTCAAATCCTATTTTAGTGGGTCAGAATCTCTCTTTCAAGGAAATGAGCAACCTATACTTTTTTCCTTTGGAAAAATATCAGCAGAATTTCAGTAGTTGAAAATATTTTCCATTCAAATTTCCTTTGAATTCCTTTGGCAATAAAATGCATGAAGAAAGCTTCACAGATGACGAAATACATACACCCATAATTTAAGATTGTTACACCGTTTAGAGAGCTGCTTAAATGGTTACTTGCTGATGGTTCAGTGAAATATTAAGAAATGTGGCCCATTTCCTGCAGAAAAGAAAGAGCCTAATTCCAAGACAAACTGCAAAATGTAAATGAGCAGCAACTGAGGCATTCCTTTACTCCTTATGCTGTCCTCTTTCTCTTTTCTCTCTTCACCATTTTTCTAAATCACATTAATTTCTTCAGATGTTACAATGCTTTTAATCATATATGTTCCATTACTTGTACATTCTTTTCGTAAGTCAATGTACATCTTATCTTATGTAAGGATGGATCTTGGGGAATTCGTTGGAATTCTGTGTATTTCCAGACACATTCTGTCCCTTTGCAAATATTTTGGTTTTGTATGGGTTTTTTTTTGATACAAAAGTATGGCATTTCAACACTTAAAGAGAAAATCGTGTTAAAATACTTGTGTACCCTCTATGAAGTAAGGGTATCCACAGATTTTTTTCAAATAATTGGTTTAGGGAAATTATCCACTTTCTGATTAGTAGTTTAGTTTGCTGGTTTTAGACCTCAGTCTCACAAGCTATACACATTATTTTCACTCTATTAAGTGAAGTATATGCATAAATAAGAGGTAAAAACTAACTTGAGATCAATTTAACTAGAATAATTCCATAAGATAGGCAGAAAAAGATAATTCAGTAAAGTATAGGTAAAAATAATGTCTAACTTCAATGATAGGGTCAAGTTTGTAGTCTTAGCACTGTTTCCCATGTGCTTTTACCTGGTGGGGTTTTTTGGCATAGAATCAAAGGCTGGTTTAGGTCAGAAGGGACCTCTGGATGTCATCTAACCTAAGCCCCTGTTCAAAGCAGGTCTAATTAAAACCTGCTTGCTCAGGGCCATGTCCAGATAAGTCCTGAACATGTCCAAATATGAAGATTTCACAGCCTCTGTGCAACGTCTTCCAGTGGTTGACCACCCTCATGATAATTTTTTTCCTTAGATCTAATTGAAATTTTCTTTTTCCCAAGTTGTGTCTGTCACCTCTTGTTACATCACTGTGCACTGCGAAGAGTGTGCTCTGTGTTCCCTACATCCTTGCATTAGGTATTTTGCAGACAGCAATAAGATCTCCCCTTAGCCTGCACTTCTGAAGACTGAACAGATCCATTTCTCCGCTCCTCAGAAGGCCTCAGTCCCTAACCGTTTCATGGCTTTCCACTGGTCTTGCTCCAAAATGCTGATGTCATTCTTGTCCAGGCTCAAGATCGAACAGTCACTTGTCAGTCACTTCTCCTTTAATATCTTTGTTTTTTCTCTGCTGCTGATCTCTGTGTTCTTGGAAATTACTGGATGCTTTGTGCCACATTTCTTCCATATAAACTGTTCAAACACTGAGCACAGAAATGTTCCCTGCATCTCTGTTACACCTTTCCTATGAGTTTCTCCATTCAGAAAATAGTTTTTCTAAAAGAAGTGGCAATGTTTGACTTCTGCACTGGTGGAAGGCTTTTCTGTGCTGCAGAGTTCCTTCCCCATCACCTCCTTCACTGAACCTGGAACGCCTTTAGGGTCAGAAGTAAAAGTGCTGAAATGAAAAGTTAATAAGAAATTCAGTCAGATTTTCTCTAATCGTAGAACTCTTGCTCAGCCCAGGGGAGATAAAACTCATCTTAACTGAAGTAGCTAGAAACAGGGAGTGCTTTGTGAGAATACCACATGGTAATGGGATAATAACCGTGCCTGTAACACACACAGTAAGCTCCATCTGTTGGCAGGCTGACACTCCTAGGCTTCTGGTACCTTCTTTCCATTGTGTCCACATTAGACAGGTTTCTTGACTATGTTTTCATAAATAATTTAACTAGATTTCTTTTTATTCCATTTTTTTCCTGTCTGTCATCCATATACTGCTATTCTTCTATTCATCAGGGGATCATAAAGCCATAACCTCCCATTTTATTAACAATAGACCTAGTAATTAGTTAATATAGAACACTGACAGGCATCATTACACAACAAATGAGTTCACATTTTAATCCCTTAACACATCATTTATCTTACTCATTTACAAATCCACATTTCACAACCCAACTTACACATTCTTTTATCAGTGAGTTATTTCTTTGAGCATTAACTTTTTGGTTATTCACTAAAACAGATACCTGGCATTTAATAAGCCCTACATATCCTTAGCCACATCCATAACAGGTCTGATGATACAGCCTTTTACTAGGATAAAGGGCTCTACCCTTGCCAGGCTGCATTTGGGATGGGAAATTTCATCCATTAATCAAGTGTCTATAATAGCAGCAGTGACAGTACCAGAGCAGACAGAGGATAAACATCCTATTGACTCTCTGAATTATTTGAGAACAGGAATAGGTCAGCACAGTGAGGTCTCTGAAATGACTTTTTCCCTTTTGTTGCATTTCTCCCATTTTTCACCACCTTTGAATAGTTGTCCCAAATAATGCACAAAAAGCTGTTCCAAATCTTGTACTGGAATGAATGAGACAAGTAGGAACTCGAGGAATTCAAGGTCAAGCCCAAGGCAAAGATTAAAGCAGAAGCTTTGTTTTTCATTTACATTTTAGCTTCACCTCAACTGAATCAGATGGAGCAACCAAGGCAATCAGCTACTTTACAGAATTAATAGTCAGAAAGAATCTGGCTCACTCTGCTGTGAGGGCAACTTTTTCCACACTTGATTCAACAGAGAACATATCTGTGGAGAGAAGCCAACCCAGTGCTTACTTTTAAGGACTGAAGAAAAAAAACATTTTTTTTTCAAAGTGTGACAGTAACCCTTTAGCTTTTTATTCTAAGAACTGAAAGATATAATGAAACATATATTGCATGGCACTGTGGTTTGTAGCTAGATTCTGAAATTTCCCAGTCTCTTCTAGCACAGACTGATGTCACCCACCATTGCATAAAAATGCAAAGACTTGAGAACTTTGGGTGAAATGTTTGCTGCTTGCTACCCTGACAGCTAAAAATTTCAGTCTCTACTTTAGTCTGGAGCTCAGTAGAACGAAGTAATTGGTTCTTTCCCTGCATACAGATCCTACACACTCAGCTTCTGTACATACTGGCTTCACGCATCCTTTCCTAATATTCCCTTGTAAAGAGACACGTACTCACAAAAATGCAGAGTGTAACTGAGGAGAGCATGATATTCACAATCTTTTCCTTTGTGCCTTGCACTCCTTAATGTTTTACCGGATTTACCAGCCCTGCCAAAGCCAAGTTCTGACCTGCTTTTCATTTAGGTTAGACTATCAGGACTGCCCAGGACTCATGCTTGTAGTCAGAAGTAATCGAAGTAAGGCAGCACTAAAGCTATGTATCATTACCATCACCCAGACTTTGTGTCTGGGCTCAAGTCAGGCCACAGGAAAAGAAAGCAATAGGCTTGTGGTTCTTGTTTCTGAGTAGATTTGAGATATCGAAAGTTTGGTTATATTTTTGCAAAGGCATTTTGGTTTGGAGAAGCTTCCAGTAATTCCTATTAACAAAGAGATCTCCAAGAAAAAAAAGAGACAGTAAAACCTAAGATATTTTAAATGCAAATCACCATGACCAGCCATATGATTTACACTATTAACTGCATATTCCATCATTCCAAGAACATGCATTCTAAATTTGTCAGCACTGGGCAAAAATAGTGCATAGCTATAGCCAAGCCATTGGGTACAGAAATATTGGCAAAGTTAGAAGAGCACATCCCATTCTAGGATCTTGAGTCATGTAAATATATCTGTTGGTAAGAAAGCATATAATTTTAACTAAGGATTATATATATATTGTAGAGATATGACTTTAAATTAATTCTGTGTAATCCAGTTCTTCTTTCCTTATGGGTAGGATGCCAAAAAAGGCTTATTAATTCCAGAGAGGATCCAAGATTTCTTGGTATTCATTCCTAATATTGGTGGACATGGGGATGCTAAAAGCAAGCTAATAGTGAACAGAGTCATCTAAAATCCAATACCGACACGGGCCAGCATCAGCACTTGCTGAGCTCTAATACAGTCCATGGATGAAAGCCTCTTTAATCTTACAGTTCTAATGAGAAACAGTATGAAAGGATAAATCACACAGGAGATATTCAGCTAGGGTCAAATCTTCAGTTCTAGGAAAGATTCAGAATACCTCCACATGGTCTTAGACATAAAAAATACATAGAGCAAAGTGATTTTTTAATTATGAATGTTCTTTCAGAACCAAAAAAGAAATTGTCAAAACAATATTTGAGACAAAAGCAGTAGCATAGGTATGAATAGTTTGTCATTTCAGAGCATACAGTGTTCTTTATTCTTTCATTTTGCCATCAGTAGCAGGCACTGTTGCATTCACATGCTTTTTGCTTTGCCAGTGAGTCACCGGATAGCTTCTGCATTCTTCTTGCTGGGTCACTACTTGCACAGTGATAGAAACTATACTTACATTGTGATGGACTTTTTGTACAGGTATAAGATTCCACTTCCTGGGCAACCTGCATGTATATATTGAAATGATAAGAAAGTTTACAGTCTATGCAATCTTAGTATCTCAGAATATCTCTCACATATAGATTTCAAAGTACACTTAGTTTAATTTAAGAATGAACTACTTATTCTTACACACTGCATGACCTTAAATTCCCTCTACATCTCTACTGAGCCTAATACGATGTGTTTGACTAAAATGTGCGTTCTGAAAGGAATCCAACCAAAGTTCAAGATCTCACAGCTTCTCCAAATAAGTTGTTTCATTAATTAAGCAATCTCTGTTGGAAAAGTGTGCTTTATTTCCACTTTTAATTCCTCAGGCTGCTCACCTTTTGCCTTTGCTAAGCATGATGCCACAAAGGTAAAAGGAGAAGTAATAACTCTTAAAGATAGTATCAGCATTGCCAGTCAGAGTGCAGAAGGGAATTGTAGCTAGAGAAGAATTTGTGAGGAATAGTGATTATTAGTCAGACCATGAAATTTAGGTTGCTTTTCTTATTTCATCCACCAAATTCTCAGGTAGTCTTGAGAACACTATTTAACCATTTTTTTTGTTTGCTTTTAACACTTGAAGATAATCCCCTTCCTATAAAACAATAGCAAGTATTTCTGAGTCCTTCATGTAAATAATGCAACAAATGCCAGCATTTAATTCCCTATCTGGGACTGTAAGCAAACTGGAAGATTACTGCACATGTTGTTTTCTCTGGGGTATGTGGCAGTTTTAAATGTGTCCTTTCACAAGATATTAAAGAACTGTTTCATATAGTGATTTATAGATAAAGAAATTATAACATGGTGTCAATTTGCCACTCTCTTCCTTTTTGATAATCTAAGCAGCTTTGTTAAACTAAACTAGGTAAGAAATTGAGACAGAAGTGGAGAAAAATGATCAACACACAACATAGCTACGATACAGCTGCAAGACTTCTAAAATCCCCGGTCAACACTTTAATATATTTTGCTTTTTTGTACAGATAAAATTAATACACAGTTCTGGCACAACTGGGATCAGAAGTAGCATAATTGTCTGCATTACCAGTATGATCACTCTTTAGTGTAATATTTTTTCAATTGAATTGTGAACTGAGACCTCATTGGATTAACAAAACAAGTTCCTGGAAGTGGTGATGAAGCATGTAGTTGTGTCTGCAAAACCCTGAATTATACGGTAAATGAACACGTTTATCTCTGAAAGTAATGATTAGCTGTGTTTTATAGGGAATATTTGACTGCTTCCTTCGTCAGTGTTGGCTTTGCGAAGACATGCAGAACATGACCTAAAGATCCAAGGAAGAAGTTAAATTAATAATATTTTTAAATGCTTTCTGATTTTTATTTCTCAAACAAAAAATCAAGTTGCTTGTTCTTTGAACTTCCATCAATTGTCAATGTTTTACTAAGAGTTTTCCAGGACAGTCAAAAAGGAAACTGGACCAGAACAATGGGTAACATAAGCATTTATCTCCACTACCGTGCATGCTGATAAGGAAAAGCCAAGTAACTGTTCTCTCTTGTCTTTTTAATTTTCTGTTTATTACCTCCTGAAGTAATTTGCTCCATTTAACACAGAAAATTAGATATTTTGATCTGTAAATTTCCCCTTGTTCTCATCTTATTACCCCATCTGCTTATTCTTTGTCCTGTACAGAAGAAGCAAAAACATTTTTAATTGGTAACAATTTTCTTTTAGATATTTTATGTCTTTACGTCCAATTTTTTCCCAGCCCAGGTGGCAATGGAAACTTTGTTACACAAAAAATAGTATAACTGCTTCCTACAGAGAACATCTCTTAAGTTCAAAAGATCTTTCATGACTGAACAGACACAGTATTTGGACACTTGCTTGCTTTAACTGAACCAGAATACAGTTGTCTTCATTTTTTAATGATTTCTGACATTTAATAATAGCTCTAGGTACCTTAAATTTTAGATTTACAGTGTCAGATATCATTAACAGACTTGGCTCTCAGAAAGTGGATATGTCGTACAACCTGGATAGAGGCCTCTGCAATGCCACCCAGGGACTGGTTATGCTGAAATTCCACTTCTGAAGGGTAGGAAAACATCTCTGCACATCCCGGAGGGGCCTTGGCCTCTCAGGCATGCTCAGACCATACTTAACTTGCTTGGACAGCCTCAAGCTTGGTTTAAAATGCACCTGGGTGCCTGCTGTCTTTTGGGTATAATAGCCCAGGGGAAATCTAATACGCCAATCTTCAGCATGTATGTGCCTAAAGCATGCAGTCTTGATAGAAGGGGCAAATTTTGGTCCTCTTGAAATAAACTTAAGTTCACCATCACAACTCTGAGATATTCGAAGTGTCTGTCCATATTTTGAAATCTATGTCGAAGAAACCAAAAATGCAGTTGTATCTCTAGATCTTTCTTTCTACTAAATGTGTAGTTGATGCCATTTTTGAAACTAGGATAATTACTGTTGCTATGTAAACTATTACTAAAACCTGATTAATTTCATAGGAGTCTTGTGTCTGTGACCATACAGTCCTGAAGCAAATGTGGCGTGACAAAGAGCTGCTCCTCTCCCTTGTTGACTCTCATACACCTCCTCTCCCCCTCACACAGCGAGCGGCTGTGTGGTGCTCAGTTGCCGGCTGAGGTTAAACCACGACACCTGTTGACTGCCCCTTTTTCAGTTACTCTAATATGTCTTAACCAAGTCCAGTCCATAGAAGATATGAGAGATGGTGTTTGGGCATGCAAGGTTCATATTTACAGTATCAGTACCAGGATTTCTGAACACCAATTGTTAGGAGTGAGGATTGTCTAAATGAACCTGTAAGTGCTGCCTAAATCAAACCCACTCTTAGAATATAAAACTACATAACACAGCAGCATCGGATTGGTATTTGCCACATTAAACAGTGGAACAAAATTATTAGCAATGCCTCAAAATTTGTTTGTTGTGTACGTCTGAAATAATTCTGATTATGTAAAGCCTGAGCAGAGCTGATGACATAGTACACATTGGGACCATTTTATGCTTTCAGCTCTAAAAATATTAGGGACTCTTGAAATGGTGGCTTTTCATGCTGTATGGCTCTGCTCCACAGCAAAAGAGGATATATAAGTTTTCAGATCCAAAGGCAGAAATTCTGAGGACATCCTGTCATCCAACACAGTTGGATGCTGTCTTTCCCCTTCTCATGAAAACTAAAGAAGGTTAAACAGTGATTTGTAAGATCATGAAGAAATGCCACCATTTCTGTAGACTAAGCTGTTCTGAGGTCCCCAGAGAGCTACCTTTTAAAACAGCTGTGACCACATTACACAGAGACTGGCCATAGGACACTTCTCCACAGAAAAGAAACCTAAATAAGGGTTTCATTAGAAAGCCATAAGCTTATCACAGGGAAATCCAACTAACTTAATGAAACAGCAGGCCATTTAAAACTAATTTATATTTATAAGGTCCTTGAGGGTATACATATTTGGTATATAAAAAAAATTTTTACACTGGCCAAATATTTGTGGGGAACTCTTTCTAGTTTTGAGAGTCACCTTAAAACACCCAGACGGTGTTTCAGGAATGCATACTCACTCCATATGTGCAAATAAAGAATGAAGGACCTCAGGATATGCATGCAAAAATGGTGATGCCCCAAGTCAGTCTCTGCTTTTGAAGATGTTGATATAAATGATTGCTAAGTTTGCTTGAGGCCCCTAGTCTTTCTCATGTTGACCTGCATTTCACTCCATGATTAGAGAAAGAACACACAAAACATCCCCCCCCCCCAGTTTTGCCAGAGGTATATCTAAAATAATAAACTGAGGGCCAGAGTACAGTTTCAAGCAGTCTCTCACATTGTTAAGTCTCATTAATTGTTAGTCTTCTGCCGGGCACTTTGCTGCTAACACTTTCCCAGAGATACTTGAGTATGGTTTAGGGTATAGCACAGGCCACATATACTGTTTGCAACACACAGTGTAGGTGAAGGCAAGAGAAAAGACTTTACCTGGACAGATGTGAGCAATGCCGTCCTATTTTGAGTGAGGGAATAGCCCTTCATCTGTTTTATTTACCCAACCACTGAGGGTGGGTCTACATGAAGGTCCTTGCATGAAGACCTGAGCTTGCAGTGCTCACACTGCACACTGTCCGTACAACACCTGGAAATTAGATGTCTTCTGTTAGTGTGGTGCCTTCTTGAGCTAGTAAGTCCTGTTGAGAAGCTGTAAGAGTGACAAAGATAGTCCTCAAAGAAATAACCTTAGGCTTTTAAAATACAACTTTCCATACCTCAAATGTGAGATGTAGCAATGGTGCAAAAAACAGGCTAAGCAAAGAGAACCTGAAGGAACCAGCCCCACCTTATTCTTTGGCTACAGAATGAGCAATAGTTGAATCAAAGTAAACAGATTGTGCTTGCCCCATCTTGCTATAATACAGATTGTACTATGCAAATTATCTTTAGGCCCACACACATACACTAGTAAGAATACAGGAATTATCATCTAGGACAATCTAATTTACTGTTATTGAATTAGCTTAAAACTTTCACAACTTTTAAAGAATTTCTCAGCTGTGAAGTGATGTTGGAATATAAACTAATATCTGATGATCTATGGTCTGTGCAGAACATCAAGCAAGCCCAGCATGCTTACAGCCTTGTGTTTAACATATTTAATAACTTTCTAATACAAAAGCCTTGTTACTTTTACTCAGATTTACTATTCCACTTCCAAATTTGCTTTTGAAGAGCTTTGCATTTTAAAGGTTACAAGTATGAGAAAGTTAGAAACTTAGGGACTTCTCAGTTGTTTGAATCTGTATATTTTATCTTATTAACTAATACTGTAGTCTGTGAATTCCCTGTAATATCTTAGTTTTAAAAAATTAGTTTAGTCATGGCAGGTCTACTACTTTGTAGACTCACTGAGACATTTGTAGCTTCCCCTGTAAATTCACTCACACTCTAACAATTCTCTGTGGACTTGTTGGGGCACATTTGGCCATCATTAACTCTGCTAGTTTTACGCCACTATATCGCCCACTATCCATACATCCCTGGAACATGAATTTGGGTGCACACAAGGGAGCAGGTGCAGCTAGGCAGGGAGTGGTAATGTGGGTGGGAGGTTGTGGGGATGGGAATGTATGATGAGGGAATGTATGATGAGGTCTTGCCTCATCATTCCCCACATGATACAAAGCCTACATGGCATGTCGGAAATGATGTAATTGTGGGTGTGTGTCATTTGCTACAGGTTTATTCCAGCACCAAACCAGTACTTAGGTGCCCAAATGGCAATTTAGGTGCCTAGATTCAGGAGAGTGATCCAAAAAACCCCACCTAATCTGTTTAGGTGCCTGAGATGGCAAAGGTACTATTTTGGATGTCATCCTAAATTACTACCTTCCAGATTGAAGGGAAGTCACAGAGGAAGTGTACCTCAATGCTGTGCAACACCTCAGAGAGATACCTCAGAGGTAATGCCTAACGCTTTATGCCCAAGTCACAAACTAAGACACACAAATTAAAAATGGATGAATTGTCTTTCTCTTTCACGGTCATAGCCTCCTTCTCTGGCACCCATTTTCTGGCAGAAAGTTTGAGAGACATTTTTCTCTCACATTTGGCTTAAATATTCCTCCTCTAAGTTTCATTCCAGTGCATGAATGAACTTCCTCTAATTTCTACAAATCTTTCTACATCTGGAGCACGAGGAGCTAAATGCCTCTTTCTGGTGTTTGCTTTGTGGGAAAAGTATTACAAACCATTTATGCCTTCGTCAGGTGTTTGCTTAGGGAAAAGTATTACAAACCATTTATGCCTTCGTCAGGTGATCATCATAAAATAAATACCCTTTTGTGAGGGAAAAAATATCAGTAACTACATGCAGAAATCAAAATACACAGAGCCCAAATGAAAACATAGCTCTGGACCATTCTACAGTTAAGAGAGATGATGGAAAGATAATGATGTGGGAGAGGAATGTTTCTTTGTAGAAATAGATTTGATGGAATAAGTTCAATAACCTAAAATTAGGACATGGCTCCAGCCGGAGAAGAAAGAAGAAGAAAATTATATTAAAGATAAAATTAGTGTGTGGAGACTATTCAAAGACACTGAGTTTCTGCAGGAAGATTATTTTTTCATAGCACAAGAGAGAAAAATAGTCAATGGATCTGTCACATAAATGGAGAACTAGGAATGGAAACTATCACAGAGGGATTTTGGATGCATGAAAAAGAAACAGGTTATTCCTGGATCTCATGATGAAAAAGAAGGGAGAAGTACTCGACCTTTATAACTAGGAAACTACAGCAACACGGGCTGGGTTGTTTTGAGGAGCAGTTAGGTCAGATGGCAAATTCAGAGGGAAGGGAGAAGGGAAATGATCTATCCACTGCAGCAGACATTGCATTCAAGTCCGGGGAGTACATATGAAAAGTGACTAGACTTCAGTGAGAGGTGCGTCTTTGTGTGTTTAACTGTAGTGATCTTTTTGCTATTATTTGACGCTGCAAACTAATACATATATTTCATCCTCATACATACATGCACAATGTATATGTGTATAAGCACTCAACAATGTATATATACGCACATATGTACATATACATGTGTGCATATATATAAAAACCACATAAACGTAATGTGCTTTCCCTCCAGCAGAATTTTTTAGAATTTAGAAGCATTTCCATGTATATTCTACCTCCTAAACATGTATCATAATTTTTGTTTTTTTTAAATCTGGGTAGAAAGCATTAACTTGGATTTTTTTCAAATTAATTGGTTTATTTCTTGTCAGTAGGTCAATGAAATTTGTTCTAGTCCCCTTTTGCTTTATGTCTACTCACTTTTACATAGTTGCTCACACTTCAAGTATGTATTTCAGCAACAGTAATTAATTGATTCAGAACATTCAGTTTTTAAACTAAGTGGAATTCTTGACGAGCAGGGACAGCTTTCAGCCTTAAGACAAACTGAAAATCTAAGCTAGCTATGCACAGCATGGGAAAGGAAGATATACTGAAACAGAGGTCAGTGCCTGTGGAACAAGGAGTATCTAACTGCATATAATCTGTCTGTGTGAGTAAATTTCTTACATTGGGTATATGTAGGTTTGAGTGCAAAGAACTAAAGAGAAAGGATGAGCAAAGTTTGAAATAGCTTCTACAGGTGCACATCAAGTCTAAGAGACAGACCCCCAGCACAGAGGGATTCAGTCTGTATGGCTAAGATGTTACAGATATGGGAGATGTTGCATACCCTGGCAATACCAGTTCCTCTCTGTAATAAGAAAACTAGGAAATCGGAATCCTGGACTAGACAGCCATGGTGTAGATGGCTAAAACTAATCAAGAAGAAAACTGTTCTTAGCCCAGCTCTTTAAAAAACACAGAGTCTCTTTAGTTCATAACATCAATAATCTGAGAATTTAATTTGATACCAAAAAATCTGGCAATTTTCATCTTTTTAAAATTTGTTCTTCCCATGAGAAGAGAAAAATAAAATCATGCTGGGAGTCACTTTCTGAGGGCTGCAGCATACATTGCCCTTGTTGCTGCAATGTTACTGAAAAGATCATGGGGATGTGTACATCAAACATTCCAGGCTAGAAAGCCAACAGGTGTCTTTGATAGTGTCAATGCTTCCATTATAAACCCTTTTCCACTCTCCAGGAGTGGCTGACTAAGCCACAGAAATACACCTTTGGTGAAAGAATACAGAAATATTCTCAGGAATTATTTCCCTTTTATTTTTTTTTGAAATAGTTTGGTTCTATATAAGCTAGAAGTTTTTTTATGCTGAAGAAGGTAGCTCTTCAGTAATCATAATTAAAACATTAAAATAAATTAAGAAAATATTCTGTAGAGTACCAGAGTCTGAGCCAACTTCTCTTGGTCAAGTCTATGACCTGTGCCATCAGTAGGCTTTCAGTGGGCTTATGCAGGCTGATAGAAAAGGCTTTTCACAAAAGCACACAATTATTACTTTGAGATGAAAACGATCACGCTGACATGAAGCTGGATTTGGGAACTCTACAGGGCTTATAGGTGGGCAGAGTTGGAACACTGGATGAATCAAATTCCACACTTCATGTGATGCAGTGGCACTAGGTGAGCTACAGATTTCTCCGTAGTGTTGCATGGGGTCATATTGCCACTACATGTAGAGGGACTTGTTCCATAGCTGTGGTTCCAGGGTGGACTTCTGTGCAGACCACCATACATGGCACAGATTGTCCTTCTGTGGCACGTAGCATGAGACTTCTAGGCAATCCTGTCACATGAATGATGTGAGTGACACAACCAACCTTCTGCTGACACTGCATCCTAGGTAATGGTGCCTAAATTTAGCAGTGATGTGGGAAAATTATCCTCCCAGGTACTGTCCCAAATGGAACTATCCACATTAATAAGCACTCCTCTTGCATGAATGAGGGATCCACAGCATGGCCTCATATTGTATATAACCAAAATTTTAATAGACAGGTATTTTGTCAAAGTGTTATGATGAAAAAAATACAAAACATTAAAAACAGACCACTTACCTAAGACAGATTCATTTTGGGGGGAGTAAAAAACATATCTGTGACTGGTAATGAAAAATTAAACCTTTGACTAGTTTAGCTAACAAATATTTAAATGGAATCAATAGTTTTTCAGAAAAAAGATTTGTTTTTCAAAAGACAAGGGCTTCCCACGCTGTACTGTTTTGTATCTAGTGGAAAGCTCACATTGTTTCTATTCTTACAGCTAATTGTTAGGAGAAACCCTGTTTGTATTTTCACTGCAGTAACTGGAATGTCTTGTTCTTCAGTAAGAACTCCTCAGGACTGTTTGCTTGGCAACCTCTTGGGCTTTTTAGCTAATGCACAAGTAAGATAAGAATAATCAACTTAAATATTTACATTGGATGTTTCCAATGGTTAGTTCCAATTTACAATTTTCCAAGGGGCTGGAAAAGACACTGCACCGTGGACTGAAGTGTGTATCTTGAAAGTCTTTTAGTTGTTAATGTTCCCATTCACAATGTGATAATGAAAACCCTTAAGACCTTTTGATGACATACCCCAAAAGGCAGGCAGACTTGTGGATGTCTAGGTGCTGCAAATAAAATAGCATTGGTGAGAACAGAAAAGCGCTGGCAGCTCAGCTACTCAGTGCAGCACAGCCCTCTCTATTTCTATAGTGCTGCAGCTCAGCTACTCAGTGCAGCACAGCCCTCTCTATTTCTATATTATTTTCTTCCTGTGAAGGTTATTACCCACATACACTAGAACTTCCTCATAAGCACTTTAAATAAGTTCAGCAGCAGCAGACTTCACATCAAGCACGTTCAGAATTTCAAACTGCTTAGACTTAGACTAAAGCGACCAAGAGTTCCCTATTTTTTACAGCTCAGCTACTCAGTGCAGCACAGCCCTCTCTATTTCTATATTATTTTCTTCCTGTGAAGGTTATTACCCACATACACTAGAACTTCCTCATAAGCACTTTAAATAAGTTCAGCAGCAGCAGACTTCACATCAAGCACGTTCAGAATTTCAAACTGCTTAGACTTAGACTAAAGCGACCAAGAGTTCCCTATTTTTTAGGACTTCCTTATTAAAGAACAGGTCACATAAGAGACACTTTATGGTAATTCTCAAATACCCCCTATGTGAAGAAATCAGTTTGTACAGAAACACAACCAGAGCAAACAATGAACAACAGTGAGTGCTTGGCACTTCAGTCTCTTTGCAAAACAGAACAGTTTTTTCAGGACACCATATAAGATTTGAAACATTTGAGCTTTTCAACATTTGTACTGCTACATACAGAACATTTTCTCAAGGCGAAAAGCTATCAGAAAGGAAAGGAATTTAATTATCAGGTAAACAGGAAGTGGACACACATTACCAGGTGGTGCATTAACTTCCATTTGCTGTTAAATGTCTTTGAACAATTTAACCTGGGCACATAACCTACTCCCACTCAGAAGGAGTCTGTATACAACTCTGCAGTGGAATAATTTTGCATCTTTTTTGAGGGTGCTGCTTCTTTGTACCTTTGTTCATTCTGACTGCAAGAGGGGGCTGAGAGTGCTCAGCCATTCCTGAGTTATTTTTCCATAATTCTCATTGCCAATTTCATAAAATTTGGCACAGGATGAAGTAAATGTGGGCTAGTGCTTCAGCAGGAATAGATATCTCATTAATTACCCCAGAAATGGTGTTTGCTTCCATTAAATTCAAACCCTTCTGTGCATTCATTAATATCTTCATCACCCTTGAAATGGGCAATTTCAAAGCTATTATCTGACAGCCAGCTATTTTCTTGTGTTATGTTTGTGTCCTCTGAGAAATTAAATTTATTCTTGTATGCAGCATCCCTGCTTTCATTGCCTTACAACATGCAATATATGGCCCAATCAATTGAGAGTCAATTTGTCCATATTCCTTTGAAAGCTGCTTGATATCCCATTCCTCCCATATTATAACAAACAATACAGTATGTCAGATTCCAGATTATGCCTTCAAACAAAAGCCAAATTGGCCCATCACAGTAAGTGACGTTTGAAGCATTTATGGTATTCTGACTGAATTCTGACTTGAATATCCCAACTTGTAGTGGGCCAGATTGCACTTTGTAAGGGAGATGTTGGTTATACTTTTGTGCCAGCATGCCCTTTGGTGAGGTGTCATTGATGTTACTCATCAGAGTTTTAGTCTGCCTTACAAAAGTTTAAATTTTGGTTTTTATTTCATTACAGGTTTCTTCTCAGACCTCTTTCTGAGGATCATCTATTATTCAAGTTTTTTCTCTCTGCTCCCATAAAACTGATTCTTAAAATTGCTCCATTTTAGTATTTACTTTTTTGTTGTCCTCAGGAGAATGAAGTTGAGTAAAGGTAGTGAAACCTCCTTTCTATGACCATTTCCACAGAAGAACTTTTGACTTAACAGATTGCCTGGTTTAATCTTATCAACTTCTAACAATTAGGTGCTCAAATCTGACAATGATAAGGGCCATGAAAGAAGCCAGAGAGAATGACAGTGTCTAAGCAATCATAACACAAAAACAACAAAAAAAATAATTTTAGAAGACAAGAATAGAAGAAAATTGTTGGTGATTGTTGATATGATGTGACTGAGAAACCAAACATTGGACACATGATTCAACACTTGTGAACATTTGCTCAGTCAATGAAAGTGATTGCTTTTGATTAGAAAGGAAGAGGAAAATGTCATGAAAAGTAAGGACCAAAGCTCATTTTTAAGTGGCACATCTCCATAAGGCTTCTTCAAAAGAAAATTCTCCAGTCTGAAATAAGTTTCCATGTCTGTTGGACATCATCATACACTGCAGAACCTCTAACCATGAGAAAGGCTGTTTACCAGGCTTCTGACAAAAAATAAGGTCAAACTTGGCAGAAATGAAGAGAAAATGTTATTTTACTTTCTTTTTACCATTTAAAATGCAAATTGTTTTATTTTGGCAGAATATGTACAGATGATAATGGGATCATGCAGTGACTCAAATTTAGCTATTAATGTCTAATAAATATGTAGAAATTTAAAGCAGGAAGCCTGACTATTTTCAGAAAATCCAACCAACCAACCAATGAACCAAATATTTTGTTTTCAGGGACAAAATTTTGTCTGCCATACTGTCTATGAATGCAGTGTTGTCTTTGCTCAAATCACTGTGGGAGATTCCTTCTCCATGTCAGAAGCTGTGATGCAAAACAGATGCTGAGACATAACATAGCCATCCATAAATCCTTAAACTAAGAGCTGTGACCAGCTATACTCTCTATGCAGGAGCCTCAGTCTGTGCTCATAAACAGTTTCCTTACTCAGACATCAAATCTGTGTCCCATTTCTATCCTCTTGTGACTGAGAGGTGGAATGGAAACTTGAACTACTCAGTTCCAAAGAATTATATAGTACCCCTGAAAGCCCTCTTCATAGCTCATTTCTACCCGTAAGTAGTGAAGTCATGATAATTCAGCTACTTTCTGGAGATGTGGACAGTTGTGCAAGTAATACAGTTGTGTAAAGTTTGTTCCTGTTTGAATCTAAAACTCTACAAATTAGGTCTATTCCCAAAGCTCAAATTCCAGTATTAAAATAAGTGAGCTGGAACAGGAGCCAGTGTATTAATATTAACATGAGAACACCAGGCATTCTGTGTTGCATCTATATTCCCAGAGGTGCAGTCTGTATTCTCGGCATAACTGACAGCTTAATAAGGTCCCTCCTCCCCATTTGTTTCAACTAGCTCAGAAAGAGGGAAAATGGTTGTTGTAATTAAGGATGAATTTACATAGCTGGTTAACTCTGACACTCCTGTCTTGGATTGTGATCTAAATGTGAAGGACTGTAATAGAACAGGGGATCAAGATCCAAACACAGTTAACTGGATGACTGATGATGTTCATTTGCACCAGACTGGTATTGGCACTCTCACGAGTCTCTGAAGGCCTAACCTTGTGGCTACCTTGCAAACAAATGTTTGTCTTCATATGAAGTTATGCTCAAAGTCACAATTAGTATATGGTTTCCACAATGGGCCGAGGTGAAAATGGAATTAAAAATACTGTTGTTTTAAGGCAGAACACTAATGCTGCTGAGCATTAATGTTGATGAGTTAATGCTGATGATTTAAATGAATAATCCATTGTGAGAGGGATGAGAAAATAAAGAGGAAACTGTTAAAACTCAGTGAGTCCCCATTTGAGAGAGCTATGAAAGTAATTTTGAGCACATTTCCATTCAAAACAAAAGCAAATGCCAGATTTTTCCAGGAATCCAGCATGCTTGGGTGGAGGGGGATAGGTACTGCTTCAGAAGATGGGAGAGTTATAGTGCCATGGGAGAGGTGGGACAGAACAGCACTGTACTGGCCTCTTTCACACAACCCACAGTTTTGCTAGCCGCTTGTATGAAAAATGTCCAGGTGCTAAGCTGTAGTATGTATTTGCTCAAATTGATAGTACCCATAGTGATTGTATTAGAAGGATGAAGTTAAGGTGATGTGTTGTTGTTAAAGAAATGTTTGCAAGGATACTTGAAGTGCACAGATAAATATATAGCAGCAGTAGTAATGGTAGTCTCTTGCCATTACTTTTCCTGACAGGTTACTCCCTTACACGCTTCACTCTTAAATCCATCTCTTAAGATAGTTTTATGTGGTATCTCTGAATTTGGCCTAATAGTCACCTATTTCAGTCCTGTTTTGATTTGTCCCTTAGGACCAATCTAACAGGTATCTAGTAAGTATCCACTAAGTACTGAGGCTCTTACTAACAATACTTCACCCCTTGCACACATCCATAGAACTAATTTGACTTGATTATCTAGCCTTATTCAGAGAAAAAAAGTAAAAAGCTGTTCTCCAGATCATCTAAATCATAATTTCTGCTCCCTCGATCTTCAGTATGGCCTCATCTTACCCTAAATGTTTTCTAGAAGAGACTGTTTTCAAATTGTCTTGAGATATCCATGACCACATTTTTCAAATGGTAAAAGCAGTGCAGTGCTAATATAAACACTGCCTTATCTAGGACTGCTGAGGATGTATGTGATTTCCTGAGCATATCCTGAGCTTGTATCTGCTCGCTTACCAACTGATAAGTAACATGGCACTTTTGAAATGAAAATAACAGCATTTAAATAGATCCCTGTAAAACAAGAATACTAAGACATAAATATATTTGAGATTTTTGTCCAATAGATGACTTATCTGCATCAAAAGCAATCCTTGTTGTGTTGGAAAATTAGACTAAAAAGAAAATACACACACAGGGGAGGAATAATGCCTAGAATGAGCTGAAATATCTGTTGTTGGGCTAAATGACCAGCAATGAAAGACATGGTAACTCTACAAAATCCTGTGTAAACATTCAAAATGGAGAGGAAATATTTAACATACTAAGAGAGGTTGTAGAAAGGGTGAATAGGAAAAAATTGAGAAAAGGACATATGGAACAGAACACCAGTAGTTACTTCTTGCCCATCAGATCCATGCAAGTGTTTGATTTTGCTATTTTTAATATGAATATTACATTAAGGTCAAGGGACTACAACATATTTGATTTTAGCTGCTATATTTACCATCCAGTATTTGGTGGCAATTCCTAAGCAAAAGTACAGAAGAGAGAAAACACAGTCAGATAACTGTGCATGTGAACAATTTAAAGTCAAATATGAGTGTACATATTTATTTGTACCGGGAGGCTTAATCTCCATTTACTTCTGGATTGCTAATGTCCTGCAAAGATTTTCATGCTTGCAGGCAGCCCAGTTAGGCAGATTATTTAGATGTGTATTATCAGCCTTTTCCTACATAGGTGGTTGGAGCCTTAGACAGACCTGTACACAGACTTCAGAGTGAACATTGTCATGAAAGCAATTTAAAGATTAAGGCTGTACATTATTACAATGTAATAATAAGTATAAATGTAATGAAACAAGGCTCCTGGCCTCTAGGATGGTGTGAATACAATCACGAATCATTCTTCAAACATCAGTAAATACAAACATAAGTATCATATGATGAGCTGCTGCTATTTGTGAAGGCATATATTACATGCAATTTTACCTGCTGGCACTCAATATCTTGCTCGCCAGGAGCCCTTGTGAGATGGAGCCAAGCAAAAGCAGCTGTGGGTGTTTTAAAAGTCAACATGCGAGGATAAGTTTGGGAACACCTAAAATGGAAATTAGAGTCTTACCTTTGCAAAGAAGTTAATTTGGAAGCTGACATCAGCTTCTTTGCTAACTTACATGTCAAATTCCAAGTTAGCCTTTCTGCACAGGTAAAAATCCTGTTTCTTTCTTAAGGACCCCTGAAGCGTTCATACCTTCTGTTTTTAAGTGTTTCTGATGATTTCACGTTGGGATGGAGAGGGGCGTAATATGAAAAATTATATTTGGAATATGAATGTAAGATATGTTTTTGGCTGCACATGATAGTACATACACCACAGAGCAAAATACCCCTAATAAACATATCGGAAGAATAAATTAAATAAGTATAGCAACTCACTAATATAGATAAGCACATGACAACTGGATTTGTTTTTACGTTATTCTGAAAGCTAGAAATCATATTTCTATTCAAGACGTTTCAATTTATCACTTTTACTTAACATATAATTTTATGTTTAATCATTTCTTATTTTACTATGTTTGGTACATGTGGCATTTCACAAACATACAGGATGACAAGTTCTTTACTTGAGGGAGTATGCAATATACATCAGACCCTTCTCTTGAAAAGGAGTCTTACTGCAAAAGAAAAGAGAAAACACAATTAGAGTGAGATCAGCATTAGAGTGGGGGACAAATCAGGCAGACATATTCTGGGGTAAAAGCACTGAAGAGCCATCAGGAAAGAATATAGGACCTCATATATAAAGAATGCGTCTCAGTGTCTCAATGACAAAAAAACCTTTTAGGGAAAAAAAGTCATGCAAGAGACAGACTTGTATCTCATACGCAGTAACCTTGGAAAAGGGAGTTTAGAAGACTAGCTGAGAGAAACAGATCACTTAGTGCAAATAATAAATTCAGCTGAGGAGAAACACGGATTGTTAGAATATGATTGACACTGGCTCTGGAGACAGATGTCCTCCTGCCCTCCCAGCTGGAAAGGCCGGCTGGGTGGAGCTCCTTTAGAAAGCTGGCTGCTGCCATTGTACAGCTAAAAGAAGAGTGGACACGCAGAGGTAAATTTTCAAAGCAGTGTGTTTATTAACTACCCATTGACAAATACAGGCAATTGTTAGTGAACCTCCTGCACATCCCTTTGAAAACCTACCCGGTTTGTCTGAGATGATATCTCACCATTTATGCCAGAAAAGGTGGCTTCCAAGATAGAGGTGGGCCTTTCTTAACAATGGATAAAATGGGTGATCTCGGGAACCCCTTGCCTTTTTAAAAAGCCGTGTGAGGTCTCCCATACTACAATTCACATTCAATTTAGGTTTTTTTCTCTTCTCGCAAGATCAAAGAATTTTTTCTTATGCCGTCACACATGACATGGGTAATGAAAGCTTTGAGAAGCTAGAACTGACAGTTTCCAGCATGACCTCTATCTAATTCTGTAGCTTTTCAGTATTCTCATTTATATGGGGGCGAGAGGGGGGAAATGATTAAGAATACTTCACCTGGCAATCCTTGAACGCTCACCATTGTGAGCTGAGAACAAGCATAGCCTCACTGTTATTATGCTTTACCCATGTATACTTACAATGAATAGACCAGCACTCAGTGTTTCTTCATTATAGCCATGGTTTGCTTTACAAAGTGTTGGAGCATGTATGAGCTGGTTATAAATCAAATAAGTGAGAAGTTTTGGATCCCATGAAAAAATCTCTGTGAAGTAAAAGTCGCACAACAAAAAAGGATAAATTCAAATTTTCATATCATTGCATTAGCATGTGTTTGGACACATTGCTGTCTGAACATAAGTCTTGACTGTCTGGCTGGAACTTAGCAACATCAGATCATGGCTAAATCTCACATAAAACATGACACTGTCATTATTTAAAGGCTTAATATTATTTAATGTGGGTTTTTCCCCTTCTTTTTCTTTTTGTTCCTGGCAGTCTCTCTATGGTGTGCAAGCAATTATACAAGACCATGTGTAGCAAAACAACAGTCATCAGAGAGTGAAGATGGTCACCAGTTAAAATTGTGCACTACGCTATTACACTCAGTGGAAGCAACTCTCTTGCCTCTGTGTGAATTCTTCCTTTTCTCAGTATCGTAGGGGGAAAAAATGATGAGGTATAAGTTTTCACAACATCCACCAGCTTTGATGTCATTCGATCAGTTACATTTTGGTTGTAGTTTTGAGGGGGGGGGGGGGGGTTTTAATTTTTCTG